>NC_088242.1:8466935-8731935 GCF_036934945.1 Oncorhynchus masou masou
ACTAGTAGGACTGACTGTGAGTAGTGGCCCAGAACTAGTAGGACTGACTGTGAGTAGTGGCCCAGAACTTGAAGTCAAGGAGAGGCTGTCAGTGTGAGTGGAAAATGTGACATCATGAAGCATTCCATCAGGCAGGACAGAACGTTTGTGGTCGGATGTGTTTTTCAGAAGTTACGGAAGCCTGACTCGCGTGTGCCGCCTCCTTCGCTATGTGAATCTGTGTTTGACGATTTTCATATTCTGTTTCACTGTTTTGTTTTGAGACAGGGGTGGGGGGTGGGGGGGGGGGGGGGTGGGGGGTCTTCTGTTGATGTTGTTTTTCGGCTTCATTTGTAGCCATGCCAGATCTTGTGGTTTTCACATTGTGAAAGGCTGCAGCACAGCCTTCCCACTGGGCACAGACATAAATTCTACACTGGTTCAACGTAATTTCATTGAAATTACAGTACGTGGAAACTACGTTGATTCAACCAGTGTGTGCCCAGTGGGTTTCCGTACCAGGCCGAGCAGGCTCAGCCAATAGGGTTCCACCGCATAACAACAATGTTTCAATTTGTCTAATCGGGGGTATTTAGGCTAAGTAAACTATGACTCTTCTGATTTCATCTGCAGCCCATGGCCCAGTCATACAGGCCTCTTATTCAAACCATTTGTGTGCGGTCTGGATTGAGGGGCGGAGGGTTGCGGGGGGACAGAGAGGGGGGGGTTAGGCAGTGGAGAGACGAGAATGGTGGGGGGGGGGGGGGGGGGATTTGGATAGCCCTGGGAGAAAGTCTGGGACGCTGAGAGTGAGAGGTATTGGCAGGGAGAACTAAACCACAGCTTGCGTGATTGTGGTTCTCCTTCAGCCCCTCTGCTCCTTTCCCTTCTCTGCCTCCCAGCTCCCCGAAGCACCTGCACGCACACAGCCACTTAACCCCCTGACCTTTGGCCCATGGCCTTGTCAGTGGAGACACCTCAGCAGTGTTTATTTGATATGATTTATTTCATTGGTGTTCTCAGTGCATAAAACTGAGTGATCCATAATGCACAGTGACAAACAGTAGAACATGAAAATGAGCGTTTTTAATATCAGTCCTTTTTATTCCATTTGTTGTACAACCCTCATCTGGTCATCTGAGCTGAGAGTGACAGATTAGACAGACAGATGGATCAATCCATCGATCAATACAGTAGCACGTGCCGAATCTTTGATTTGAGACAACCTTTGATTTTGAGAGAACCTTTGATTTTGAGAGAACCTTTGATTTTGAGAGAACCTTTCATTTGAGAGAACCTTTGATTTGAGAGAACCTTTGATTTGAGAGAACCTTTGATTTGAGAGAACTTTTGATTTTGAGAGAACCTTTGATTTGAGAGAACATTTGATTTGAGAGAACTTTTGATTTGAGAGAACCTTTGATTTGAGAGAACTTTTGATTTGAGAGAACATTTGATTTGAGAGAACCTTTGATTTGAGAGAACCTTTGATTTGAGAGAACTTTTGATTTGAGAGAACCTTTGATTTTGAGAGAACCTTTGATTTGAGAGAACCTTTGATTTTGAGAGAACCTTTGATTTGAGAGAACTTTTGATTTGAGAGAACCTTTGATTTGAGAGAACCTTTGATTTGAGATAACTTTTGATTTGAGAGAACCTTTGATTTGAGAGAACCTTTGATTTTGAGAGAACCTTTGATTTGAGAGAACCTTTGATTTGAGAGAACTTTTGATTTGAGAGAACTTTTGATTTGAGAGAACCTTTGATTTGAGAGAACCTTTGATTTGAGAGAACTTTTGATTTTGAGAGAACCTTTGATTTGAGAGAACCTTTGATTTGAGAGAACTTTTGATTTGAGAGAACCTTTGATTTTGAGAGAACCTTTGATTTTAAGAGAACCTTTGATTTGAGAGAACCTTTGATTTTGAGTGACACGATGTGCGGTGGTGTGCAAAACAGCCCCTACATTCACCCAGACTATCTTTTATTGGTGAGGTCATGGCACTCTCAGCTTACCTAGCCTAGTCTGTCTCCTCCATTCCCTTTTTCCCCACGTCGATGTAGGATCATAACTAGTCTCATAAAAAAAGTATTGAGAAGAACGCAAAAGCCAAAAGCTTGATCCAGCCAGCGAGTTTTTTAATGGTACAGGTTTATAATGAAACACTCCTTGAGCCGTTCTCCCAAAGCGCTGACGTTATCCACTGGACACGCGCATATTAAAAGTTCACACTATTTATAAAGTGTGTGACTATCAGGGAGAAGGGAGGCGAGGCCGGCTGGGAGGATGTAGAGAGAGTCGTGCAAAAAAACAAACATTATATAAAATAAAAAAAACATTTTCACATTTTAGTGGATGACTACTAGACTTCACTCTGTTGTTGTAAAGAGCAGATGTTTTGAGGTCATTGCTTAATTTCGATCACCCTCTCTCGGCTGGTGTTTGTGGGCTGTAGTCATACGTAATGAGAGAGTCATGATGTGTTGTTGGTGGGCCTAGAGAAAGTCCCATGGCTTGGACCTCCGTCCACACAATACCAACCACCATCGGTGATTTAAATAATGCATCCTGTTTCTGCTCAGAGATGTGAAGTCCACACACCCTTATGCCACATTATTCAATAAACTACAGCATATTAAGCAATCCACACCTCTTCAAAATGGATGTGAGCTAAGGTTTGAGTCAATGACTGTGAAAACCCCCTAAAGCCAAATTCACATGGAGAGATGCCCGTCAACGGCGTGAAATTTGTGCGCTAGAGTAACCAGCATCAATTCACATGGAGAGATGCCCGTCAACGGCGTGAAATTTGCGCGCTAGAGTAGCCAGCATCAATTCACATGCACTGCATAGCGTATGCCAATATAATTGTTGTGAACATTCATAATAAACAGTTGTATTAGTGACCCTTTTCAGGAAACTAGACTAATGTTGCACGTCACTACTTCACAGGAGAGCCATTTCAACATAAACAGAGATTGTTTCATTTATCAAAATGCTTTTGGGTAGAAATGCCTTCTGGAACATGAGAACTTTCATGTGCCTTATTAATAACAAATGTGTATGCCATCTGTAAATTCCAAATACAATTGTTAAATTACGAGCCTAGTTAGTTTAGCCAAGGAAAAGGTCAGGAACCTTCCCGCTAGCCATGATTGGCTGAGAAAATGGATGGGCTGGACATGCTTAGAGATGAGTTCTGATTGGTGTGCCATGTAGCGTGCTTCTGTTTATAACATGAGCTGCTCAGTATGTGTAGATAATCGTTTCTAACACAGCTTTTTTTTAAAGATATCATGAAGAAATCCACTGAAGAAGTTGAGAAAGTTTTGAAATCAGTGGAATGCCTGGTGGAAGAAGAGTATGATCGTTAAGGAGATGAATAAAACGCTGGCGTTTGATCGCAAATATGCGAAAGGAGAGTCGAAAAGAGAATACACAGAAGAAGGGTAACTGTGGCATCCGTGACGGAGAGGAAGAAGCGTTTATCCCGTTTAAACGGGTAAGAGAGTCTAGCTAGCTAATTTTGTCAGAAGTCGTTTTTTATTGCAAGTTAAAGCTAGCTAACGTTAGCTGGCTGGCTGGCTGGCTCGCTAGCTAACATTATGTGTATGATCTGTGTAGTAATATTATTTGTATCTCTAATGTTAGCTAGCTAGTTAACATTGAACCTAGTTGGTTAGCTTTAGTTACCTGCAGGTTCATTCAGGTCGTAACATTATGAGTTGGGATCATTGTTTAGCTAGCTAGCTACATAAAATACTCCACTATGCAAGGAACCATTTCTCTGTTTACATCTTCTGCATCCTGTGCATGTGACAAATATGTATTGATTTTATTTGATAGAACAACATGACCAGCACCAAAGTCAAATCAAATCAAAGTTTATTTGTCACGTGCGCTGAATGCAACAGGTGTAGACCTTACAGTGCAATGCTTACTTACAGGCAAAAAAAGGTGTTTGGTGAACAATAGGTAAGTAAAGAAATAAAACAACAGCAAAAAGACAGGTTATATACAGTAGAGAGGCTATAAAAGTAGTGAGGCTATAAAAGTAGTGAGGCTACATACAGACACCGGTTAGTCTGGCTAATTGAGGTAGTATGTACATGTAGATATGGTTAAATTAGGACATGACGTTAGTTCAACGAGACAAGTTCTACAATTCTTCGGTAGAATGCCCTGCTTTTATTTCCTCACACACTCAACCATAAGATATTTTCTATAATTAGCTTACCATTAACTTGTAAATAATGATCTTGTTGGGAGTTGATTGTCCTGCAATAACGAATTAAAAATGAAAACATTGTTTTCATTATTTGAACTGGCAAGCCAGTTCATGATGTAACCGTGACAACCGTCTACAGACATGTCGATAGACGCAGTATAAACCAGACTTTAGTCTTGAAATCTATGGTTGTTAACTGCACTACTCTCTCTGTTTAGCACATGGCCTCACATGTGGATCCTTAAAGAGATGGGTGGGGCTAAGGCTGAAGAGGATGTGAATGATGCTGAATAGGTGTAGACAAAGAAGAGTTCTCCAGTAGGTGAACCAAAAATATTCAAGGGACATTTTCTCACAAATGGGGTTACAAGTTTAATTAAAGGATCAATTGTTCCTCAATTGGTTGGTGGTTGGTCGCAATTGTTCGCTATGGGAGTTATTGTTGCGGGTTCCTTTTCATTCACCTTAGATGTCCTACAGGAGCCACCGTACCTGTGCTAAACTGTCGTTGCTTTGCCATATCCAGCATGAGCATGCTCGTTCGCATGCTTAAAAAAAAGCATAATTGAATTGTGCTTTAAGAACTCTCCATTCATGCGTTCAAGCCTAATTTGGTTAGCAGTGCGTTCTATTCACTACGCTGTGTAAATAAAAATAAAATAAAAATAAATCATCCACGTTCTGCCACCACCACCACCGTTGCCTCCAACTGCACTGTCCCGGTCTACACAGTTCACACACGCTTTAATGATTTCTTCTGATTGGATGTCTAAATAATTCCATGTGTGGCCGCCTTCGGCCTGGACGTCATGACGACTCTGCCGGATCTGGTTACTATGCTCAATCTTTCACCCAGGCGGCTCACTCATGTCTGTCTGTGTGTCTGTGACTCCTCTCTCACCTCGGTTGTTTACCTTTGAACCACTGAACACTGCTGCCTGTCCAGGGTGGACACAACAGCCGTGTGATGTCATTTCCTCATCGAGGCGCGTCTGCTCAATCCCATGTGGTTATCAGACCCCTTGACTTTTTCCACATTTTGTAATGTTACAGCCTTATTCTAAAATGAATTAAATTAAGCATTTTCCTCATCAATCTACACACCAATACCCCAATGATTGGTACCCCACAATGACAAAGCAAAAAAAAAACAAGCAGGTTTTTAGACATTTTTGCAAAAGCAAATCAAAATAAGAAACAGAAATACCTTATTTACACAAGTATTCAGACCATTTATTATGAGACTCAAATTTGAGCTCAGGTGCATCCTGTTTCCATTGATCATCCTTGAGATGTTTCTACAACTTGATTGGAGTCCACCTGTGGTAAATTCAAATGATTAGACATGATTTGGAAAGGCACACACCTGTCTATAAGGTCCCACACTTCTTCATTCTTAAATAGAAGAAGTTTGGAACCACCAAGACTCTTCCTAGAGCTGCTAGTAGACTGTAGCAGACTGTAGTAGAATGTACAACATCCTCCACACGTAGCCTAACCACATAACCTGTAGATCATTAATTAAAACTCAACCTCTCCTCTCTCTTCCCTCTTGTTCTCCTTCTCTTCTCCTCTCCTTCTCTCTTTCCTCCTCTCTCTTCTCCCTTCCCTGCTCTCTTCTCCCTTCTCCCTTCCCTCCTGTCTCTTATCTCCTCCTTCTCCCTTCCCTCCTCTCTCTTCTCTCTTCTCCTTCTCCTTCTCTCTTCTCCCTCTCTTCTCCTTCTTTCTTCTCCTTCTCCTCTCTTCTTATCTCTTTTTCTTCTGTCTTTCCATTCTCTCTTATTTCTTCTCATTCTCTTCTCCTCTTCCTTATTTTCTCCATCTCTCCTCTCCTCTCCTCATTCTCTCTTCTCCTTCTCTTCTCCTTCTCTCTTCTTCTTCTCCTTCTCTCTTCTCCTTTTATCTTCTCCTTCTTCTCTCATCTCCGTCTCACTTCTTACCTTCTCCTTCTCTCCTCATTCTCTCTTCTTCTTCTCCTATCTTCTTTTTCTCTCATCCTTCTCTCTTCTCCTTCTCTCTTCTCCTTCTCTCAAATTGTCTCCTTCTCACTTCTTATTCTCTTCTCTCTTCTTATTCTCTCTTCCCTCCTCTCTCTTCTCCCTTCTCTCTTCTCCCTTCTCTCTTCCCTCCTCTCTCTTCTCCCTCTCCTTCTCTCTTCTCCCTCTCTTCTCCTTCTCTCTTCTCCTTCTCCTCTCTTCTTATCTCATTTTCTTCTTCTCTTCTCTCTTCTCATTCTCCCTTCTCCTTCTCTTCTCCTTCTCTTTTCTCCTTCTCCTCTCTTCCTATCTCATTTACTGCTCCTTCTCCTCTCTGCTTATCTCATTTTCTTCTCCTTTCTTCTCTCTTCCCATTCTCTCTTCTTCTCCTTCTCTTCTCTCTTCTCCTTCTCTCTTTTCCTTCTCTTCTCCTTCTCTCTTCTCCTTCTCTCTTCTCCTTCTCTCTTCCCTCTTCCTCTTCTCTCTTCCCTCCTCTCTCTTCACCCTTCCCTCCTCTGCTCTCTCTTTTCCTTCTCCTCTCTTCTCCTTCTCTCTTCTTATCTCTTTTTCTTCTCCTTTTCTTCTCTCTTCCATTCTCTTTTTCTTCTTTCTTCTCCTTCTCCCTTCTTCTGCTCTTCTCCTTCTCTCTTCTTCTTCTCCCTCTCTCTTCTCTCTTCTCCTACTCCTTTCTCCTCTCTTCTTCTTCTCTCTTCTCCCTTCCCTCCCTTCTATCTTCTCCTTCTTCTCTCTTCTCCGTCTCACTTCTTCTCCTTCTCTCTTCCCTCCACATTCTATCTTCTCCTCTCTTCTCCTTCTCCCTCCCTCTTCTCTTCTTCTTCTCTCTTCTCCTTCTCTCTTTTCCCTCTTTTCTTCATCTCTTCTCCTCTCTTCTCCTTCTCTTCTCTTCTTCTCCTTCTCCTTCTCTCTTCATTTTCTCCTTCTTTCTTCTCTTTCTCTCTTCTCATTAACTCCTCTCCTTCTCTTCTCTCTTCTCTTATCCTTCTCTCTTCCCTCCTCTCTCTTCGCCTATCTCTTTTTCTTCTCCTTTTCTTCTCTCTTCCCATTCTCTCTTCTTCTTCCTCTCTCTTCTCCTTCTCTTCTTATCTAATTTTCTTCTCCTTTTCTTCTCTCTTCCATTCACTTTTTTTTCTTTCTTCTCCCTCTCTCTTCTTCTGCTCTTCTCCTCTCTTCTTCTTCTCCCTCTCTCTTCTCCTACTCTCTTCTCCTCTCTTCCTCTTCTCTCTTCTCTCATTTTCTTCTCTCTTCTTCTCTCTTCTCAGTCTACTTCTCTCTTCTCCCTTCCCTCCTTCTTCTCTCTTCTCCATCTCACTTCTTCCCCTTCTCTCTTCTTCTCCCTCTCTCTTCTCTCTTCTCCTTCTCTCTTCATTTTCTCCTTCTTTCTTCTCATTCTCTCTTCTCCTTCTCTTTTCTCTTCTCCTCTCTTCTCCTTCTCTATTACCTCCTCTCTTCTCTCTTCTCCTTCTCTCTCTCTTCTCCTTCTCTCTTCTCCTTCTCCCTTCCCTGATCTCCTTCTCTCTTCTCTCTTCTTATCTCTTTTTCTTCTCCTTCTCTCTTCTTCTCTTTTCCTCCTTTTCTCAATGTTTCTTCTCATTCTCTCTTCTTTTCTCTTCTTCTTCTCCTCTCTTCACTCTTCTCCTACTCTTCTCCTTCTATCTTCTCCTCTCTTCTCCCTTCTCTCTTCTCCTCTCTTCTCCTTCTCCCTCCCCTCCCCTCTTCTCTTCTTCTTCTCTCTTCTCCTTCTCTTCTTCTTCTCCGTCTCTTCTCCTTCTCTCTTCATTTTCTCCTTCTTTCCTCTCATCCTCTCTTCTCCTACTCTCGTCTCCTCTCTTCCTCTTCTCCCTTCTCGCCTCTTCTTCTCTCTTCTTCTCCTCTCTTCTCCTTCTCCCTCCCCTCCTCTCTTCTCTTCTTCTTCTCTCTTCTCCTTCTCTTCTTCTTCTCCTTCTCTTCTCCTTCTCTCTTCATTTTCTCCTTCTTTCTTCTCATTCTCTCTTCTCCTACTCTCTTCTCCTCTCTTCCTCTTCTCCATTCTCTCCTCTTCTTCTTCTCCCTTCTCATTCTACGTCTCTCTTCTCCCTTCCCTCCTCCTTCTATCTTCTCCTTCTTCTCCCTTCTCCCTTCCCTCATCTCCTCTCTCTTCTCCTTCTCTCTTCTCTCTTCTTATATCTTTTTCTTCTCCTTCTCTCTTCTTCTCTTTTCCTCCTTTTCTCAATATCTCTTCTCATTCTCTCTTCTTCTCTCTTCTTCTTCTCCTCTCTTCTCCCACTCTTCTCCTTCTCTCTTCCTCTTCTCCCTTCTCTCCTCTTCTTCTCACTTCCTCTTCTCTCTTCTCATTTTCCTTCTCTCTTCTCCCTTCCCTCCTCCTTCTACCTTCTCCTTCTTCTCTCTTCTCCGTCTCACTTCTTCTCCTTCTCTCTTCTTCTCTCTTCTCCTTCTCTCTTCTTCTCTCTTCTCTCTTATCCTCCCTTCTCCTTCTCCCTCCCCTCCTCTCTTCTCTTCTTCTTCTCTCTTCTCCTTCTCTTCTTCTCCTTCTCTCTTCATTTTCTCCTTCTTTCTTCTCATTCTCTCTTCTCCTACTCTCTTCTCCTCTCTTCTTCTTCTCCCTTCTCTCATCTTCTTCTCTCTTCTTCTTCTCTCTTCTCATTCTATTTCTCTCTTCTCCCTCCCCTCCTCCTTCTATCTTCTCCTTCTTCTCTCTTCTCTGTCTCACTTCTCCTTCTCTCTTCTTCTCCTTCTTCTCTCTACTCCGTCTCACTTCCCTTCTCTCTTCTCTTCTCCTTCGCTCTTCTCCTTCTCTCTTTACTCTCTTCTCCTCTCTTTTCCTTCTTTTCTCCTTCTTTCTTCTTCTCATCCTCTCCTCTCTCTTCTCTCTTCTCCTTCTCTCTTCTTCCTCTCCCTCTTCTCTTTCTCTCTGTCCTTCTCTTTTCTTCTTCTTCTCCTTTTGTCTTCTTCTCATTCTCTCTTCTTCTTCTTCTCCTTCTCATTTATTCTTCTTCTCCTTCTCTCTTCATTCTCTTCTCATCTTCTTCTCACTTCTCCTTCTCTCTTCATTCTCTTCTCTTCTTCTTCTCACTTCTCCTTCTCCCTTCTCCCTTCCCTCCCCTCCCCTCTTCTCTTTCTCTCTGTCCTTCTCTTTTCTTCTTCTTCTTCTCCTTTTCTCTTCTTCTCATTCTCTCTTCTTCTTCTTCTTCTCCTTCTCATTTCTTCTTCTTCTCCTTCTCTCTTCATTCTCTCATTCTGTCTTCTTCTTCTCACTTCTCCTTCTCCTCTCTGCCTTCCCTCCTCTCTTCTATCTACTCTTCTCCTTCGCTCTTCTCCTTCTCTCTTTACTCTCTTCTCCTCTCTTTTCCTTCTTTTCACCTCTCTTCTCTTCTCCTTCTCTCCTCATTCTCTCTTCTTCTTCTCCTCTCTTCTCTCTTCATTTTCTCTCTTCTCATTCTTCTCATTCTCTCTTCTTCTTCTCCTTCTTTCGTCTTCTTCTCCTTTCTTCTTCTCATTCTCTCTCTTGTCCTTCTCATTTCTTCTTCTCCTTATCTCTTCTTCTCCTTCTCATTTCTTCTTCACCTTCTCTCTTCTTCTCCTTCTCTCTTCTCCTTCTCTCGTCTTCTTCTCCTTTCTTCTTCTCATTTTCTCCTCTCTCTTCTCTCTTCTCCATTCTCCATCTCTATTCTTCCTTTCCCTCTTCTTTCTCTCTTTCATTCTCTTTTCTTCTTCTTCTTCTTCTCCCTTCTCTTCTTCTCTCTTTATTTTCTCATTCTCTCTCCTTCACTCTTCTCCTTCTCTCTTTACTCTCTTCTCATCTCTTTTCCTTCTTTTCTCCTTCTCTCTTCTCTCCTCTCTTCTCCTTCTCTCCTCATTCTCTCTTCTTCTTCTCCTCTCTTCTCCTTCTGTCTTCATTTTCTCTCTTCTCATTCTTCTCATTCTCTCGTCTTCTTCTCCTTCTTTCTTCTTCTCATCCTCTCCTCTCTCTTCTCTCTTCTCCTTCTCTCTTCTTCCTCTCCCTCTTCTCTTTCTCTCTGTCCTTCTCTTTTCTTCTTCTCCTTTTCTCTTCTTCTCATTCTCTCTTCTTCTTCTCCTTCTCATTTATTCTTCTTCTCCTTCTCTCTTCATTCTCTCCTTCTCTCTTCTTCTTCTCACTTCTCCTTCTCTTCTCTCTTCCCTCCTCTCTTCTCTCTTCTACTTCGCTCTTCTCCTTCTCTCTTCTCTCCTCTTCTCCTTCTCTCTTTTCCTTCTCCTTTCTCATTGTCTCTCTTCTCCTTCTCTCCTCATTCTCTCTCTCTTCTCCTTCTCTCTTCTCTCCTCCTTCTCTCCTCATTCTCTCTTCTTCTCCTCTTTTCTCCTTCTCTCTTCTCTCCTCTTCTCCTCCTCTCCTCATTTTCTCTTCTTTTTCTCCTCTCTTCTCCTTCTCCTTCTAATTCTCTCTTCTTCTTCTCCTTCTCTCATCTTCTTCTCCTTCTTCTTCCTTCTTCTCATTCTCTCTTCTCTAAATATTAAAGCATTAGACCTGTGTGGCACAGTCGGTAGAGCATGGCGCTTGCAATGCCAAGCGTCGTGTGTTAGATTCCCGCTGGGGCCACCCATATGTAAAAGTAGTGGCCCCAGCCGACTTGTAAGTCGCTTTGGACAAAAGCGTCTGCTAAATGGGATATATTATTATTATTATTACCTCTCACTAAAGGCATCAGTATAAACTTATACTTAAATCCAAATTGGATTTAACGGAAAATGACACAAAAAGGGCACATTTGTAAATCCCAAACTCTAAAAGTAATTGGAAAGGTAGATACAAATTATTTGTGACATTGTGGTTACAATAAAGAATGTAAACAAGATGCTGTGTTTTTATTTACAGTAGTGATGGACAGCTGGTGGCATTTTGAAAACAGGTTTTCAAACACTTGTAGCCCGATAAGCAGGGCAATAGACTCTTTATAGCCCGGCTACTGTAGGTGTGAACATCTCCCTACAAGCAAAAATTGACATTGCGACCAAAGAGAACAGATGAAATGGACATTGTTTTCATTAAGCCAGCTTCTTGCTATGGTTCTACCCGTTCCAGGGACCGTAACCACGAGAGGACTTGAAAATGAGTTGGAGCTGAGAGGATCACCAAACCTAAAAGGTATTTTGGTTTCAGTGCATTTTCTTTAAAATAAAAAAGGATATAGCCTATCAATGTGTAAGAAAATCGATAAATAAATAAAGGTTACATTTTTTTATTTTTTATTGTCTACTAAAAACGGGAATGTTTTTTTGCGGAGCATATAAACATGCCGACAACCATCTGTGGAGATCAGTGGACAACGGGCTGGACAACGGGCTGGACAACGGGCTGGACAACGGGCTGGACAACGGGCTGGACAATGGGGCGGATCTGAAGAAAACACATGGTTTCCAAGAAAACGGCCTCCCGGGTGGCGCAGTGGTTAAGGGCGCTGTACTATCAGAGACTCTGGGTTCTCGCCCAGGCTCTGTCATAACCGGCTGCGACCGGGAGGTCTGTGGGGCGACGGCCTAGCATCGTCCGGGTTAGGGAGGGTTTGGCCAGTAGGGAAATCCTTTCATCATCGCGCACCAGCGACTCCTGTGGTGGGCCGGGCGCAGTGCGCGCTAACCAAGGTTGCCAGGTGCACTTTGGTGCGGCTGTCTTCCGGGTTGGATGGCGCTGTGTTAAGAAGCAGTGTGGCTTGGTTGGGTTGTGTATCGGAGGACGCATGACTTTCAACCTTCGTCTCTCCCAAGCCCGTACGGGAGTTGTAGCGATGAGACAAGAAAGTAGCTACTAAACAATTGGATACTACGAAATTGGTGCGAAAAAGGTGGGGTAAAAATAAAAAATAAAACAACGGTTTGTTTTGCTAGATTCTTAAAATGTTTGTGTGTTGGAATCACTTTTAATTCTTAATTGATCGACCGTTTCTGTCATAGGCCACTGTAATCGATGGGGGCTCAGGGCGGAACCATTCAGCCCAATAAACAAATGCAGGTGGCTTATATCTTCAAAAATATTTGAATGCTTTATAATCCAAATGTAAAAGCATTTACTGTACAGTACTGTATTTCTTCATCAGCATCTTTATGCTTTTGTTAATCAAATAATGATGAAAATACTGTTTCAAAATTTCATCTTGGTTTAGCCTGTAGCATTAGTTCTGGGGCACTCACAGACAATATCTTTGCAGTGTTGGAAACGTCAGAGTGTTTTCTTTCCAAAGCTGTCAATTATATGCATAGTCAAGCATCTTTTCGTGACAAAATATCTTGTTTAAAACGGGAACGTTTTTTATATCCAAAAATTAAGAGTCCCCTATATCGCAGAAGTTAATAGGAGGAACCACTGTAGCAAGCTGTGCCACAGTACGCTGCAACTTTAATATAGGAGGAACCACTGTAGCAAGCTGTGCCACAGTACGCTGCAACTTTAATATAGGAGGAACCACTGCAGCAAGCTGTTCCACAGTACGCTGCAACTTTAATATAGGAGGAACCACTGTAGCAAGCTGTTCCACAGTACGCTGCAACTTTAATATAGGAGGAACCACTGTAGCAAGCTGTTCCACAGTACGCTGCAACTTTAATAGGAGGAACCACTGTAGCAAGCTGTTCCACAGTACGCTGCAACTTTAATATAGGAGGAACCACTGTAGCAAGCTGTTCCACAGTACACTGCAACTTTAATATAGGAGGAACCACTGTAGCAAGCTATCATGGTCAAAACATACAGACTCAATAGTTGCTAAAATGGGAAGAGGTCTGTTCATGATAAGGCGTTGCGAGGCCTTCTTGACATCTAAGACACCCAGGGAGGTCCTACAGGCCCTATTTTGTTGCACCTGGACTACTGCCCAGTTGTGTGGTCATTTGCAGCAAAGAAGGACATCGAAAAATTCAAGTTGGTTCAGAACAGAGCAGCATGTATTGTACTGAACTTCTTATGGTATAGGGGACGCTTGCGTCCCACTTGGCCAAAAAACAGGGAAAATGCAGCGCAGGAAATTCAAATAAATTGATATAAAAATCAAACTTTCATTAAATCACACATGTAAGATACTCAATTAAAGCTGCACTCCTTGTGAATCCAGCCAACATGTCAGATTCTGAAAAGACTTTTCGGTGAAAGGATAAGAAGCTATTTTCTGATGATAGCACAACAGTAAACAACGAGGGTATCATGTTTCAATCCTGCAGGTGCTACACAAAACGCAGAAATAAAATATAAAACATGACTTACCTTTGACGAGCATATTTTGTTGGCACTCCAATATGTCCCATAAACATCACAATTGGTCCTTTTGTTCGATTAATTCCATCCATATATATCCAAAATGTCAATTTATTTGGCCTGTTTGATCCAGACAAAAACAGCTTACAAAATGAGCAACGTCACTACAAAATATTTCAAAAGTTGCCTATAAACTTTGCCGAAATATTTCAAACTACTTTAGTAATACAACTTTAGGTATTTTTAAATCGATCAAATTGAAGACGGGTCTATCTATGTTCAATACAGGAACACAACAAACCAAGCTACTTTTATAGTCTTGCGCAACTCTCAAAAGTGTCACGCAGTTCCTAGTTGGCACTACTTCTTCATTGCATAAATGAATAACCTCAACCAAATTCCAAAGACTGGTGACATCCAGTGGAAGCGGTAGGAACTGAAAGTTCCTAAGAAGTATCATTTGCCAATGAGAACTAGTGAACAGACAGAGACCTCAAAAAATATATATTCTGAATGGTTAGTCCTCTGGGTTTTGCCTGCTACATAAGTTCTGTTATACTCACAGACATGATTCAAACAGTTTTAGAAACTTCGGAGTGTTTTCTATCCAGATCTAGTAATAATCTGCATATCTTATATTCTTGGCATGAGTAGCAGGAAGTTGAAATTGGGCACGCTATTTATCCAAAAGTGAAAATGCTGCCCCCTATACCTTAAGAAGTTAAATATATGTAGAGGAAAATGCCAAGAGTGTGCAAAGCTGTGATTAAGGCAAAGGATGGCTACTTTGAAGAATCTCAAATATAACATATATTTTGATTTGTTTAACACTTTTTTGGTTACTACATGATTCCATATGTGTTATTTCATAGTGTTGATGTCTTCACTATTATTCTACAATGTAGAAAATAGTCCAAATGAAGAAAAACCCTTGAATGAGTAGGTGTGTCCAAACTGTTGACCGGTAGTGTGTATTATCTATTGCATGTAATTCTATTTGTTCTTTTGTTTCATTTTTGGACCACAGGAAGACGAGCTGCTGCCTTGGCTGCTGCTAATTGGGGACCATAATAAAATGCTAAATACTAAAATGAACACCTCTAGTTTAAAACATGGGAGTTTTATATTCCTTCTTTAAACTTGAATTGTTGTTGGCTGTCTTTCCTATAGGCTCTGTGTCTCACTAATGGGTCTAGAGGAAATAAAGTATTCCTCAAATCACTCATTAAAATAAAGTGGAACCTTAGTTTTTAAAGCTGTGTCTCAATCATAATCTTCCCTGAGAGAGGAAAACCATAAAACAGAATAAAAGCATGTGTTCTTATTAATTTGGCATCGCTTAGCCTATACACGACTAACCATAACATCCACACACACACCTTCCCCACCACATTTAGACCAATATGAACTGAGCCGGTAACCCTGGGCGTCAGTAGCTTTACACAAGGGGAAGGGACAATGGAATGAACTAAGGTGAGTTAAACCACAGGGGAGTGACAGACAGACAGACATTCAATGTTATGAAGCTGGGAATCAATTTTATTTCCATTCATTCCTCCCTGTTACTGCACTGTTACTGTCATAGTCCCCTTGTAGCCCTACCATTCTATAGGTCTAGAATGAACTGGGCTCCCAGTCCCAGGTCATTGGTTCAATTCCCCTTGGCTGTGTCTGGGGCATATTCTACACACACAGTGATATTTTACAGAGTTTCCCACAACAAGTAACAATAGGGTCCTGTATGGTCCACTTGGTAGAGCATGGCATTTACACCCAGAGGATTGTGGGTCTGATTCCGGAGCCCATCCGTACGTATAATGAATGCATGACTGTAAGTCACTTTGACATATATTATATGATGTACCTATCTGAAGCTCTCTTTGTCTCCCTATGTCCTGTTCAGTGCCCTACCTCCGTATACATCCCCTGTCCAGGGAGAAAGAAGAGGGAAGGGGCACGGGCCCCCTTGTCCCACCACCCCAGCTAATCGGTTGATTTTCTTCCAGCAAGATTTTTAAGGATTGAATCACAGTCCTCTTCTGGCTGTGCCAGGTGGAGATTATAACAGAACATGGCCAAGATGTTCAAATGTTCATGTTCATAAATGACCAGCATGGTCAAATAATAATAACCACAGTAGTTGTCGAGGGTGCAACAGGTCAGCACCTCAGGAGTAAATGTCAGTTGGCTTTTCATAGCCGATCATTAAGAGTATCTCTACCACTCCTTCTGTCTCTAGAGAGTTGAAAACAGCAGGTTTGGGACAGGTAGCATGTACGATGAACAGGTCAGGGTTCCATAGCCGCAGGCAGAACAGTTGAAACTTGAGCAGCAGCACGGCCAGGTGGACTGGGGACAGCAAGGTGGACTGGGGACAGCAAGGGGACAGCAAGGACAGCAAGACTACCAGGTAGTCCTGAGGCATGGTCCTAGGGCTCAGGCCCTCCGAGAGAGTGAAAGAAAGAGAGAATTAGAGAGAGCATACTTAAATTCACACAGGACACCGGATAAGACAGGAGAAGTACTCCAGATATAACAGACTGACCCTAGCTCTACGACACATAAGCTACTGCAGCATAAATAATGGAGGCTGAGACAGGAGGGGTCAGGAGACACTGTGGCCCCATCCAAAGACTTGTCTTGTCAATTAACACAATAATAACACAAATGGAATTGTAACAATATAATATGTCTGACCGGAATAAAATACCCTGTGGTCCTTCAAAAGGATCTACAGAAAAGCTTTGAGATTTTAAAATTATAGAATCATTCTCCATAAATAACATGTTTCCTAGGTAGCTCTACAAATCAGATACAGTGTAGTTAATAGTTGTGTCATGTTTGTTCTCTGTTATAACTAAAAAGCTGTGGTCCCATTACTGTGGAGGCTGTGTGCGTGTGGGAGTCTGTGTTGTAACTACAACACTGTGGTCCCATTACTGTGGAGGCTGTTGGCGTCTGTGTTTTCACTAAAACACTGTTCACTGTTCCTCATTGGCACCAATTTGCTTTGCGTGATAGAAAATGCATGTAGATACATTTTAGAATGGGGTACACTCCAGGTACAATGCACATCTCACAGACTGTGTGTGTGTGTGTGATGTTGTGTGTGTGTGTGTGTGTGTGTGTGTATTTGTGTGTGTGTGTGTGTGTGTGTGTGTGTGTGTGTGTGTGTGTGTGTGTGTGTGTGTGTGTGTGTGTGTGTGTGTGTGTGTGTGTGTGTGTGTGTGTGTGTGTGTGTGTGTGTGTAAATCTACTTTGTGTTATAGTCTACCTATTACACCTGTCGTCCCAAACAAACAAAGTTGACCCAGTCATTTTATATATAGGCAGTGGTTAAAGTACATTTAACTGCACATTGAATTGCACAATCAGTGGAATTAATATTTCACCAGAGCGGGATGGGGAGCAGCACGGAAAATATATGTAATCTAGTGTAAACCACAGACACAGACACACAACCACACAGACACACAGCCACAGAGACACACAGACACACAGACACACAGACACACAGCCACACAGTCACACAGACACACAGACACACAGACCCACAACCACACAGACACACAGCCACAGAGACACACAGACACACAACCACACAGACACACAGCCACAGAGACACACAGACACACAGACACACAGACACACAGACACACAGCCACACAGACACACAGACACACAGCCACACAGCCACACAGCCACACAGACACACAGACACACAACCACACAGCCACACAGACACACAGCCACACAGACACACAGACACACAGACACACAGACACACAGCCACACAGACACACAGACACACAGCCACACAGACACACAACCACACAGACACACAGACACACAGCCACACAGACACACAGCCACACAGACACACAACCACACAGACACACAGACACACAGACACACAGACACACAGACACACAGACACACAGACACACAGACACACCGACACACAGCCACACAGACAGAGCATGTCCTGTCAACCATTAAGTCACTTTGCATGCAACAGAGAGCTCACATGTACACATCTGTGATTCCCCCAAATCTGTGTAGGTGTGTGAAAGTTCCAAACATCAGGACCGGCTCGCGGTTTGTTTCCAAACATCAGGACCGGCTCGTGGTTTGTTTCCAAACATCAGGACCGGCTCACGGTTTGTTTGCATTTCTCCATAATGAGGGTACGGTGACAGATTGACCTATTCAGGGAGGTAAAAGCACAGTCTCAAATGGATTGCAACAACCAACTGAGGACCAGAGCAGACAGGCTACTTGAAATGGGATTGGTCGATGTTTCCTTCATTCTTACGTCACAGAGTAGAATATAGTAGCCGTCACACTAAATATAACCCACTGGGCAAACACTGGTTGAATCACGGTGGTTTCCAAGTCGTTTCGATGTAATGACGTTGGACCAATGTGGAATAGACGTTGACGTCTGTTATCATTAGTTTAGTTCTATTTCCCAGGCTATAGTCCACACCTGGGTTCAAACACTATTTAATCTATTTCAGATACTTTAGCTGTGCCTGAATTGGCTTGCCTCTCATAATGGAACCAATAGACAAGTTCCAAAAGTTACAAACCCCACACGTTTGACACTCCAGGCCAGGTTGGACACTCTCTGTGTTTTTGAAAGATTTTGAATAGTTTTTGAACCCCGGTGTGGTTCCGTCATTGCTGTGTTTATACCAGGAGCCACATGGTGGTATTTATCCTTAAAACAGACAGACGAACAGGAAGGGCAACAGATTTGATCTTACTATTTACAAAACAGGGTGAACAACGAATGCACCTGTTTCTGCCCTTAACCTTCAGGCTGACTTTTTTTTGACTGTATCTTCTATTCTTTCTTCATCCTGTTGTGTCCAATGTGTGTGTGTGTGTAGCCCGACTGATATTAAAGTGTGTTGTAGATCTTGTATTAGTTCCATCTCAGACCTTTGATCAGATAGAGAGAAAAAACAAAACAACAACAGCAAGATGATGTAACCAAGATGCTATTCTTTAGCAATCGTTGAGAATGGGGGACAGGAAGTGAGATATGCTATTTCCTTTTTCTATTCACCTCAGTACACCAAACCCTTTCTCCGTTTGTCATAACTTCCCAAAATAAAATATTACATATTTATTTGATTTGTTCTTTTTTAAGGCCTCTCATATTATTTTTAATAGGAATAATCAAAAACAAATGCAATGCCATAATTTTATAGTATGAAATGACTGCGTACTAATATTTAATGATTTCTTTGCAGACAACGTTTCTCTGTTTCCATCCGATTTCTTGAGAGGTTCTGGTCAATACAGGTCGCCAAGAGTGGCAGATAGAGCACAGGTTATAAACTCCCAGCCGTCGTGTCCACAGTAGGTATCCGGACTAGTCTTCTCACAGTGTGTGTGTGTGTGTGTGTGTGTGTGTGTGTGAGTGTGAGTGTGAGTGTGTGTTTGCGTGCGTGCGTGCGTGCGGTGGTGGGGAGGAGGGGGAGTGGAGGCTGTAAACTAGGGCCAGTAAAAATGCTCATTTGAGATCTGAGCCTGTGACCCCCCCCAGAAATAGCTATTTTACTTCTTCAACCACATACTCTAAAAGTCACAATGACCTTTTTAAACAGGCATCAACCACTGCGAGTGTTGAAACATTAAAATAACACATTTTTATTCCCCCCCCCTCTTCAAACCAAAAGTCAGTCTACCTTGCGTGCCAAATATATTACGACAATAAATGTTTTCCTTTGGCTCCAGTTCAGAGTTTAGATATCAATACTAATGTTGTTATAAATTGTTTTCTCAGAGAACACTTGATGTTCACTATATAATTAATTTGACTGGAAGATCAATTCAGGCCAACCGTGTAAAAAAAAGTAAGAAGACCTGTTGGCCAAATCTTACCTCACCAGGGTTCAAGGAGGTCTTGAATTGAACTGAATAACTTTATTGATCACCTTCAAGGGCACCAAGAACGGTTAGCCATTACAAGTAACTCCAGTCCAGACAGCAATGTTGAAGGGCCATAAACTGTTTATTTCACTGCTTTGTTTGTTCATGTCTGAATTCAAGTTAACACAATACTGAGATATTGCTGCACCATTGACATTACTAGGTATTTGTGAAACCTTGTGTCCATTTTAGACCAGAGGCAAGAACAAGCTCAGTTAAGTAATGAGAGAAAGGAAGTGCATTTTTCAGGACAATGCCACTTCGGGATCAAAGGAAGTGAGAGAGACAACCTGCAATTTTTTTATTTATTTAACTAGGCAAGTCAGTTAAGAACAAATTCTTATTTTACAATGAATACCTGCTGTGGACAACACTGGGCCAATTGTGCCGGTTATGATACGGCCGGGGATCAAACCAGGGTCTGTAGTGACGCCTCTAGCACTGAGATGCAGTGCCTTAGACCGTTGCGGCACTCGGGAGCCCACCATTTGGAAGGAATAGAAATGTTACAAACTATCAAAATGCTGACCACCATGAAAAAAAACAACAGAAACCACACACTCCAGAACTCCTTCGTAGTGAGAAAGGAAAAGAAAATCTGTGGCCTGCCTGTCTTGTTGCGTTCGACATTCAATACATTTCCTCCTCATCTCAAGCTGGGATGGTCATTAGTAGACTGCTGTTGGGGAACCAGGGGCCTGCCAAAACCCCTTCCTTTTTTCCCCCAACTCCTGCTGCATTTCCTGGGGTCAAGACAAGTCTCAAGCTGGGTCTGTTTCTTAGGTCTGGTTCTTCCCGAGATCTGAGGCTTATGTCAAGGAGACACTGTCGAACCTCCCATAAGAAAAACAAAATGCTTGTCAATATATCTAACATCATGTAAAATGTATTCCAGTGTCTTCCAGTAAGTTTTCACACCCCTTGACTTTTTCCATATTATGTTGTTACAAGGTTAAAGGTTAAAGGTTAAAATATTAAAATTGAATTATATTTGTTTGTCAACGATGTATACAAAATATTCTGTCATGTCAAAGTTGAAGAAAATGTCTATAAATATGAAAAATGAAACACTAATATATATTGATTAGATAAGTATTCAACCCCCTGAGTCAATACGTGTTAGAATCACCTTTGACATTGAGGACTGCAGTGAGTCTTTCTGGGTAAGTCTCTAAGAGCTTTGCACACCTGGATTGTACAATATTTGCACGTTATTCTTTTTAAAATTCTTCAAGCTCTGTCAAGTTGGTTGTTGTTCATTGCTAGACAGACATTTTAAAGTCTTCTTTGTGAGACATTGGAAAAACTCCCTGGTCTTAGTGGTTGAATCTGTATTTAAAATTCACTGCTCGACCGAGGGACCTCACAGATAATTGTATGTTTGGGGTACAGAGATGAGGTAGTCATTCAAAAATCATGTTCAACACTATTATTGTGAGTCCATGCAACTTATCATGTGACTTATTAAGCACATTTGTACTTATTGCCATAACAAAGGGGTTGAATACTTATTGACTCGACATTTCAGTTTTGTATTTGTTATAAGTTTGTAAACATTTCTAAAAACATAATTTAACTTTGACACTAACGAGTATTGTGTGTAGGCCAGTGTATTTGTTATAAGTTTGTAAACATTTTTAAAAACATAGTTTAACTTTGACACTAACAAGTATTGTGTGTAGGCCAGTGACACAAAATCTATATTTAATAAATTGTAAATATTATCTGAAGGCACTTTTCCTCAAGCGCATGTAATGCTTGACAATATTCCAGAACTGGATGGCTATGCCGTCTTTCCTACAGGGTGGCCAGGTTGGTTCTTATTTCTCTTAAATTACTCTTTACATATTGATCAATGGAGATAGTTTTTTGGGGAGCCAACAAGCCAGAATTGAAACTGTTATGGTGATTTACACAAACAACTTTTTTTGATTTCACTTTAATTTAAAAAGAAAAATGTAAAGACTGTAGTGCCTCTCCTCAGCTAAATGAAACGATGAAACAAATATACGCTGTTTTTATTATCTCATTCTTTTTTAGTTTTTATATCGATTTAAACTAAAATTATAAATCGTACAACACTATACAATACTGTAGGTCTAGGTTCCGGTTCTTCCAATGAGTGGTATTATATGTCTCTACAGTGGATGGTTCGTGTTGTTATGGTGCGTTCGTACCCAAGTGGGAAGTGGGAATTTACCACATCTGGGAAACATCCACTTCAATGGCCCTCCAACTGGTAATTACTAGTTAAATCAGCCATGAATCCCCTTGTGACAGGGAGAATGGAAACTTGTTGTGGGCAACAGGGAGGGGCAATTGAATGTATTTCATAGTCTATCTATGGGTAACAGAGTTATGTTAAACACGCTCAGTTTTTTACCACAAAACACCAGAAAACAGTCAAAAAGAGGAGAACAGCTCACCTGCTTTTACACTATGATTTATTATTAGATGTTCAATGTTTCTTTTCAAATAAATACTCCAAAAGGAATAGTTTCACCATATTAAAAGGAGAGATCAGTTCACGTAACAGGGTCCGGCTGGGATTGGGAGTCTCATAGGGCAGCGCACAATTGGCCCAGCGTCGTCTGGGTTTGGCCGGGGTAGGCCATCATTGTAAATGACAATTTGTTCTTAACTGACTTGCCTAGTTAAATAAAGGTTAATTAAAATAACTTAAATACAATTAAAATAAAATGAGGGACATATGTAAATTAATCACATGAAATAAATTATTATTAAGAAATAATATAACTATATAACTAGGGCTTTACAATGGTTCGGATTTATAATATAATATATAATATATATAATATAATATAACTAGGGCTTTACATACATTCTGGAGGGGTAGTGGGTTAGAATCTTCCTTGAGGTCACAGAGAGTGGACACAGGGACATGTCAAAATGCAGAATTTTAGCACTTTAACAAGACTTTATTGATATTGAAAATCTGATTTATTGAATTCTCCTTTCGGCCAATTTTTTTATATTTGCCATACATTTTAATTAAACAATATATTTTTTACAAATATATTTAAATGCATGTCCAAATACATTTTAAAATAGATTTACCAAATATATCAATAGATATATGTGAAAATACTTTCTGAAATACATTACATATATATTCCGATGCATTTAATATACACTGAGGTACAAAACATTAGGACATCTTTATATGGGGTGGCAGGGTAGCCTAATGGTTAGAGCGTTGGATTAGTAACCGAAAGGTTGCAAGTTCAAATCCCCGAGCTGACAAGGTGCAAATCTGTCATTCTGCCCCTGAACAGGCAGTTAACCCACCCACCATTGAAAATAAGAATTTGTTCTTAACTGACTTGCCTAGTAAAATAAAAAGATAGACTGGACCAAGGTAAATCCAGGTGAAAGCTATGATTCCTTATTGAGGTCACTTGTTAAATCCACTTCTTTCAGTGTAGCTGGGTAGTAGACCGGTTAAAGAAGGATTGTTGAGCCTTCAAACCATTGAGTTACCCTGCTATTCTTAGGGTGAAAGGGCAAGACAAAATATTTGTATATATTTTGTTATTATTTTAGGGGTAGATCAGCTTTAATATTGCAGATAGATTGTAGCTTCCATCATTTACATAAGTATTCAGACCTTTTACTCAGTACTTTGTTGAAACACCTTTGGCAGTGATTACAGCCTTGAGTCTTCTTGGGCACACCTGCATTTGGGGAGTTTCTGCCATTCTTCTCTGCAGATCCTCTCAAGCTCTGACAGGTTGGCTTGGGAGAGAGTAGCTTCACAGCTATTTTCAGGTCTCTCCAGAGATGTTTTTGATCGGGTTCAAGTCCGGGCTCTGGCTGGGCCACTCAAGGACATTCAGAGACTTGTCCCGAAACCACTCCTGCGTTGTCATGGCTGTGTGCTGAGGGTCATTGTCCTGTTGGATGGTGAACCTTCGCCCCAGTCTGAGGTCCTGAGTGCGCTGGAGCAAGTTTTCATCAATGATCTCTGTACTTTACCCCTTTCATCTTTCCCTCGATCCTGACTAGTCTCCCAGTCTCTGCCGCTGAAAAACATCCCCACACATGATGCTGCCACCACCATGCTTCACCATAGAGATAGTGCAAGGTTTCCTTCAGATGAGATGCTTGGCATTCAGGCCATAGAGTTCAATTTTGTTTCATCAGACCAGAGAGTCCTTTTGACAAACTCCAAGTGGGATGTTATGTGCCTTTTACTGAGGAGTAGCTCCTGTCTGGTCACTCTACCATAAAGGAGTGATTGGTGGAGTGCTGCAGAGATGTTTGTCTTTCTGGAAGGTTCTCCACAGAGAAAGTCTGGAACGCTGTCAGAGTGATCACCGGGTTGCAACACAACATGACAACAACATGGTAGCAACACAACATTGCAGCAGCACAAAACATGGTACAAACATTATGGGTCACAGACAACAACACAAATGGCAAGTAGGTAGAGACAACGATAAATCACCCAAAGCAGCCACAACTGTCAGTAAGTGTGTCCATGATTGAGTCTTTGAATGAAGAGATTGAGATAAAACTGTCCAGTTTGAGTGTTTGTTGCAGCTCGTTCCAGTCTCTAGCTACAGCGAACTGAAAAGACCAGTGACCTAGGGATGTCCGTGCTTTGGGGACCTTTAACAGAATGTGACTGGCAGAATGGGTGTTGTATGTGGAGGATGAGGGCTGCAGTAGATATCTCAGTTAGGGGGGAGTGAGGCCTAAGATGGTTTTTATAAATAAGCATCAGAGGGAAGTGAAAAGATTTGCACAGAATCGTCAGGAATGAATACACCCCTGATCATATGTAAACAGAGTTCATAACAGCCACGTTTTATTCCTTCTCTTGCCTTTGTAACAGTATAACTTTAGACCGTCCCCTCGCCCATACCCGGGCGTGAACCAGGAACCCTCTGCACACATCAACAACAGTCACCCACGAAGCATCGTTACCCATCGCTCCACAAAATCCGCGGCCCTTGCAGAGCAAGGGGAACCACTACTTCAAGGTCTCAGAGCAAGTGACGCCACCGATTGAAACGCTATTTAGCGCGAACACCGCTAACTAGCTAGCCGTGACACCTTCACTTGTGGACTTCAATGCACGACACATCAACCTTTCCAAGCCAAACCGCTACACACGGCCTACATCATTGTCACCATATCAGCTAAAGTAATGTCCTAGTCAACATAGCTTCTAGAACTAACGCGTTAGTAAACCTGTGACAGTCACGCAGTAACGTTAGTGTATATGTCAGGACCCGGTTACGAACCTGGGTCACTGGAGTGAGAAACAGTCACTTAACCAACTGAGCCACGAATAGTCAGCAGAACCCATAAGATGAGGCAGACACAGCAGTACTTAAGACGGTGTATTTAATAAAGTAAAAAGGAGAAGTCCTTCAATACAAAAAATGGCAAATCCAAAAGGTGGTAGGAATAGCACAAAAAAGCCTCAAGAGATACTCAAAAACAAAAACAGAATTCCACAAGAGCATCCACCGGAATCGACAAGAATACACAGAACACTAGGGCTGGGTGCTAACATACAAACACAGAGCACAGAACTGAGGGAAACTAAGGGTTTAAATACAATCAGGGGAAAACGAGGCACAGGTGCAAATAATAATGGGGAACAAGGGAAAAAACATAAGGTCAAAAAGCACAATGGGGGCATCTAGTGACCAAAACCCGGAACAACCCTGGCAGAATCCTGACAGTATAGTCAGTAAACAGTTACACCGTCTGGTGGCAATAAATGAATAATATTATGGAAGAGTTCCAGTGTTGCGTTGGAAAGTCTTAGTGTGTTTCAGTAGGCTAAACAAGCTAGCTGCATTTGCTAAATAAGTAAGTGAAACTGAAAGTGAAAAAAAAAGACAAAATCTCTCTCTATTTCTCTCTTGCTTCTCCTTCATTTTGGAAGAAATTAATTTGTTCAAAACTGTTCAACTGTCTTTCACTCTCTTTGAGTCAACTACTCACCACATCTTATACACTGCAGTGCTAGCTAGCTGTAGTTTAAGCTTTCAGTACTAGATTCAAATCAAATGTTATTTGTCACATACACATGGTTAGCAGATGTTAATGCGAGTGTAGCAAAATGCTTGTGCTTCTAGTTCCGACAATGCAGTAATAACCAACAAGTAATCTAACTAACAATTCCAAAACTAATTTCTTATACACAGTGTAAGGGGATAAAGAATATGTACATAAAGATATGAATGAGTGATGGTGCAGAGCAGCATAGGCAAGATACAGTAGATGGTATCGAGTACAGTATATACATATGAGATGAGTATGTAAACAAAGTGGCATAGTTAAAGTGGCTAGTGATACATGTATTACATAAGGATGCAGTAGATGATATAGAGTACAGTATATATGTATACATATGAGATGAATAATGTAGGGTATGTAAACATTATATTAGGTAGCATTGTTTAAAGTGGCTAGTGATATATTTTACATCATTTCCCATCAATTCCCATTATTAAAGTGGCTGGAGTTGAGTCAGTGTGTTGGCAGCAGCCACTCAGTGTTAGTGGTTGCTGTTTAACAGCCTGATGGCCTTGAGATAGAAGCTGTTTTTCAGTCTCTCGGTCCCAGCTTAGATGCACCTGTACTGACCTCGCCTTCTGGATGATAACGGGGTGAACAGGCAGTGGCTCGTGTGGGTGTTGTCCTTGATGATCTTTATGGCCTTCCTGTGACATTGGGTGGTGTAGGTGTCCTGGAGGGCAGGTAGTTTGCCCCCGCTGATGCGTTGTGCAGACCTCACTACCCTCTGGAGAGCCTTACGGTTGTGGGCGGAGCAGTTGCCGTACCAGGCGGTGATAAAGCCCGCCAGGATGCTCTCGATTGTGCATCTGTAGAAGTTTGTGAGTGCTTTTGGTGACAAGCTGAATTTCTTCAGACTCCTGAGGTTGAAGAGGCACTGCTGCACCTTCTTCACGATGCTGTCTGTGTGAGTGGACCAATTCAGTTTGTCTGTGATGTGTATGCCGAGGAACTTAAAACTTACTACCCTCTCCACTACTGTTCCATCATGTGGATAGGGGGGTGTTCCCTCTGCTGTTTCCTGAAGTCCACAATCATCTCCTTAGTTTTGTTGACGTTGAGTGTGAGGTTATTGTCCTGACACCACACTCCGAGGGCCCTCACCTCCTCCCTGTAGGCCGTCGTGTCGTTGTTGGTAATCAAGCCTACCACTGTTGTGTCGTCCGCAAACTTGATGATTGAGTTGGAGGCGTGCGTGGCCGCGCAGTCGTGGGTGAACAGGGAGTACTGTAACGAACAGGGAGTACAGGAGAGGGCTCAGAACGCACCCTTGTGGGGATTCATTCTCTGATCCTTTGATTGGGTGGACAACATGTCAGTTCATGCTGAAAGACCTCTGATAGGCTGGAGGATGTCCTCCGGAAGTGGTCATAATTACTGTGTAAGTCTATGGAAGGGGGGAGAACCATGAGCCTCCTAAGTTTTGTATGTAAGTCAATGTACCCAGAAGAGGACGTAAGCTAGCTGTCCCCTGGCTACACCACGAACGCCTCCAGCTACCCTACAGAGAACTTTTGAGGCTACTGTAGACCTTTGCAAAATAGTGTGTTTTATTGAGTTATTTGGTGCTGTGATTATATATATATATATATATATATTATATATATATATATATATATATATATATATATATATATATATAGTTTTAATTTGCATATCTTTTTATTACAATTTGAATTGTTATGGAATTCACTGAGGAGGATGGTCCTCCCCTTCATCCTCTAAGGAGCCTCCACTTTAATATATATATAGAAATACACTGCCTTGCGAAAGTATTCGGCCCCCTTGAACTTTGCGACCTTTTGCCACATTTCAGGCTTCAAACATAAAGATAAAAAAATGTATTTTTTTGTGAAGAATCAACAACAAGTGGGACACAATCATGAAGTGGAACGACATTTATTGGATATTTCAAACTTTTTTAACAAATCAAAAACTGAAAAATTGGGCGTGCAAAATTATTCAGCCCCGTTCAGCTCCACTCCCCATTTATCTCTTAACACCATCCAGTCACACCCTTCAGCTCCACTCAACCCCTCCCATCTGTCTCTTAACCACATCCAGTCCCACCGTTCAGCTCCACTCAACCCCTCCCATCTGTCTCTAAACATCATCCAGTCACACCCTTCAGCTCCACTCAACCCCTCCCATCTGTCTCTTAACACCATCCAGTCCCACCATTCAGCTCCACTCAACCCCTCCCATTTATCTCTTAACACCATCCAGTCCCACCGTTCAGCTCCACAGCTCCACTCAACCCCTCCCATCTGTCTCTTAACACCATCCAGTCCCACCCTTCAGCTCCACTCAACCCCTCCCATCTGTCTCTTAACACCATCCAGTCCCACCGTTCAGCTCCACTCAACCCCTCCCATCTGTCTCTTAACACCATCCAGTCCCACCCTTCAGCTCCACTCAACCCCTCCCATCTATCTCTTAACACCATCCAGTCTCACCCTTCAGCTCCACTCAACCCCTCCCATTTATCTCTTAACACCATCCAGTCCCACCGTTCAGCTCCACTCAACCCCTCCCATCTGTCTCTTAACACCATCCAGTCCCACCGTTCAGCTCCACTCAACCCCTCCCATCTGTCTCTTAACACCATCCAATTTTTTTTGCTAAAACTATTATTATATTATTGATTGATTGACTATGACTTTTTGCAGAGTTAGCTACAGGTAAATTTTGCAATTAGTCATCCATTCCTGGACCTGTGACCAGAAACAAGTTATATATGGACAGTACCAAAACAAATTATCGAATGATTCTGTTTCTTCGCAGCAAAATCTGCAGGGCTGGGATGGTTCTATTCTCCATATACAGTACCAGTCAAAAGTTTGACACGCCTACTCATTCAAGGGTTTTTCTTTATTTTTACATTTTCTACATTGTCGAATACTAGTGAAGACATCAAAACTGAAATTATACATGTAGTAACCAAAAAAGTGTTAAACAAATCAAAATATATTTTATATTTGAGATTCTTCAAAGTACCCACCCTTTGCCTTGATGACAGCTTTGCGCACCCTTGGCATTCTCTCAACCAGCTTCATGAGGTAGTCACCTGGAATGCATTTCAATAAACAGGTGTGCCTTGTTAATAGTTCATTTGTGGAATTTCTTTCCTTCTTAATGGCAAGTCATTTGGCCTTGACATGAGTCTTTCTGTACAGATGTTAATTTGACATTATTCATAGAAAAAAATCCATACAATTAACTTTGGCTTGTGGAGATGGAGGAGACTGCAATGTAAACATATGCTTTTCTTCCTCTTTCAAAATATAGTTTGGTGAATCAAGTTTCACTAAATTATTATTATTGGTAGCATTTCTATGTTCAAAATATAATTTTGTTTTTAAGACAACAGATTTAAGTACCTTTGAATGGGGTATGGTAGTAGGTGCCAGACGCACCGATTTGTGTCAAGAACTGCAACGCTGCTGGATTTTTCACACTCAACAGTTTCCAGTCTGTTATCAAGAATTGTCCACCACCCAAAGGGCATCCAGACAATTTGACAAAACTGTGGAAGCATTGGAGTCAATATGGGCCAGCATCCCTGTAGGGTGCTTTCAACCCCTTGTAGACTCCATGCCCCTGTATCACAACCAGCCGTGATTAGGAGTTCCATAGGGTGGACCACAATTGGCCCAGCGTCGTCCGGGCTAAGGGAAGGTTGGGCCGGTGGGTAGGCTGTCATTGTAAAATAATAATTTGTTCTTAGCTGTCTTTCCTTGTTAAATAAAGGTTAGTAAGAAAAAACATATATATGTAGTTTTTTTTTAATTTTAAATATTTCAAATGTATCCCACATTTTTTTTCTCCAAAAATATATTTGAAATGTTTTTTTTTCTCCCCCCAATAAGAGCTACTGGTAGTGGCACAAGCTCTTCCAAATCGTCTTTAATTGATTCCTTATGTCCTCTCTCCTCACATGGGAGGAGAAGAAGGTCAGAAGAGAGGAACCATACCTCTCAATTGATCTTTTCTCTCTCCTCCTCCAATGTGTTTTGAGAAGCTGATCAGAAGAAAGGAAGTTAGGAATCAATTAAAATAATAATTGAGAAACAGCCACCACTCTGTCGAGAGGATCGCCTCAAGTTCTTTGTGACCTCAGTTCTGAGACAATAGTTGTACATATTACGTAGAGGTACTCTAATCTGTTATTACATAGCTTAGTAAATGCAGTGAAGGGCAACTGCTAGTTTAGATGGCATAGGCGTACTGTTGTAACTTGTGACCTTTGGATGGATATTTAGTATACACACTGTAGTGTGTAGAGAATACCCAGAAACCTGAATGAGGGTTTCAAAAATACATTTGTGTATAAAGGTGTAGGATCTTAATTTGAATAAACCGGTTGCAGAATAACTTTTCCGCACTGCAGGAAATGTTCAACTTGTAGTGTATTTGAGGTAAAAGAGAGGCTTCAGAAGCATGTAATGTCAACTTCGAAATTTCAGACTTGATTTCCCCTTACAGAAAAGGTGTGTGCACCTTGAGCTGATAGTGCTGTAGGTTGCCCTTTCTGTTGCCATAACTACACTGACCTTTGTGTGTCCGACTGTTAAAGCCATACTGTCATTGCATTGTCAGCATTGACAGATTTGTTATTTCCCAGAGGGAGACAGTCAGAGAACATACATTCAGTGAGAGACTCAACTGAGGTTCAGTCTCCAGTGTCGTGGTATTCAGTGAGTTAGTCACATGTTCATGGGTTTACAGCATTCAGGAGATACAAACCTGTATCTAGCAGATACAAAAAAAAATGAAAATGACTCATTACTGTCTCACCCTGATCATAGTTTGCTTTGTATGTTTCTATGTTTTGTTTGGTCAGGGTGTGATCTGAGTGGGCATTCTATGTTGTGTGTCTCGTTTGTCTATTTCTGTGTTTGGCCTGATATGGTTCTCAATCAGAGGCAGGTGTTAGTCATTGTCTCTGATTGGGAACCATATTTAGGTAGCCTGTTTGGTGTTGGGGTTTGTGGGTGATTGTTCCTGTCTCTGTGTTTGCACCAGATAGGGCTGTTTTTGGTTATTCACATTTCTTGTTTTGTTAGTCTATTCATGTATAGTTTCTTTATTAAAGAACCATGAATAATAACCACGCTGCGTTTTGGTCCGCCTCTCCTTCGACACAAGAAAACCGTTACAATTACAAGATCAAAAAAAAGTATCCAACTCATAAAATAAACAAGAAAATCTTTTTCGCCAGGTGTTCCCCCAGTTGTTCCCCCAAACAGTTTGAATGGAAACTGAGTGAGAGTGACCAGGTCACATCTGAATGCACACTTAAAATGTTGCTGAGGAGAACACGTAACACCTATAGGAAAAATACCCTCTAAAGCTAATGTCAAGATGTGCATCTGAAAACAACAGGATTCACAGTATTTCATGTTTAATCCAAGGTATTGCTTTCTACTGTGTGTATTCTTTCACGCCTTAGTGGTCATGTTCAAGGAAAGAAATAAGGAAAAAAACCTAACTAGTGGAGTGGAAGAAGAGCTCTGATAGGCTGTGGAATAGTGAGCTCTGATAGGCTGTAGAATAGTGAGCTCTGTTAGGCTGTAGAATAGTGAGTTCTGATAGGCTGTAGAATAGTGAGCTCTGTTAGGTTGTAGAATAGTGAGCTATGTTAGAATAGTGAGCTCTGTTAGGTTGTAGAATAGTGAGCTATGTTAGGCTGTAGAGTAGTGAGCTCTGTTAGAATAGTGAGCTCTGTTAGGCTGTGGAATAGTGAGCTCTGTTAGAATAGTGAGTGAGCTCTGTTAGAATAGTGAGCTCTGTTAGGCTGTGGAATAGTGAGCTCTGTTAGAATAGTGAGCTCTGTTAGAATAGTGAGCTCTGTTAGGCTGTGGAATAGTGAGCTCTGTTAGAATAGTGAGCTCTGTTAGAATAGTGAGCTCTGTTAGGCTGTGGAATAGTGAGCTCTGTTAGAATAGTGAGCTCTGTTAGAATAGTGAGCTCTGTTAGGCTGTGGAATAGTGAGCTCTGTTAGAATAGTGAGCTCTGTTAGGCTGTGGAATAGTGAGCTTTGTTAGAATAATGAGCTCCGATAGGCTGTAGAATAGTGAGCTCTGTTAGAATAGTGAGCTCTGTTAGAATAGTGAGCTCTGTTAGAATAGTGAGCTCTGTTAGGCTGTGGAATAGTGAGCTTTGTTAGAATAGTGAGCTCCGATAGGCTGTAGAATAGTGAGCTCTGTCAGAATAGTGAGCTCTGTTAGAATAGTGAGCTCTGTTAGGCTCTGGAATAGTGAGCTCTGTTAGAATAGTAAGCTCTGTTAGGGTGTGGAGTAGTGAGCTCTGTTAGGCTGTAGAGTAGTGACCTCCGTTAGGCTGTGTAATAGTGAGCTCTGTTAGGCTGTAGAACAGTGAGCTCTGTTAGGCTCTGGAATAGTGAGCTCTGTTAGGCTCTGGAATAGTGAGCTCTGTTAGAATAGTAAGCTCTGTTAGGCTGTGGAGTAGTGAGCTCTGTTAGAATAGTAAGCTCTGTTAGGGTGTGGAGTAGTGAGCTCTGTTAGGCTGTAGAGTAGTGACCTCCGTTAGGCTGTGTAATAGTGAGCTCTGTTAGGCTGTAGAACAGTGAGCTCTGTTAGGCTGTGGAAAAGTGAGCCCTGTTAGGCTGTTGAATAGTGTGACCACACAGACAGGGTGGTGAAGAAGGCACAACATCGCCTCTTCAACCTCAGGAGGCTGAAGAAATTTGGTTTGGCCCCTAAGACACTCACAAACTTTTACAGATGCATCCTGTTGGGTTGTGTCACCTCCTGGTATGGCAACTGAGCCACCCGGAACTGCAGGGCTCTCCAGAGATTGGTACGGTCTACCCAATGCATCACCGGGGTCAAACTACCTGCTCTCCAGGACACCTACAGAACCCGATGTCACAGGAAGGCCATAAAGATCATCAAGGACAACAACCACCCGAGACACTGCCTGTTCACCCTGCTATCTTCTAGAAGGCGAGGTCAGTACAGGTGCAACAAAGTGGGACCTAGAGACTGAAAAACAGATTCTATCTCAAGGCCATTAGACTGTAAAATAGCCAGTGGTGGAAAAAGTACTCAATTTTCATGCTTGAGTAAAAGTATAGATACCTTAATAGAAAATTACTGAAGTAAAAGTGAAAGTCACCCAGTAAAATAGTACTTGAGTAAAAGTCTAAAAGTATTTGGTTTTAAATATACTTAACTATCAAAAGTAAAAGTATGAATAATTTAAAATACCTTATGTTAAGCAAACTAGATGGTACAATTTTCTTGTTTTTGTCATTTACGGATAGCCAGGGACACACTCCAACAGTCAGACATCATTAGCAAACCATGCATTTGTGTTTAGTAAGTCCACCAGATCAGAGGCAGTAGGGGTGACAAGGTAGGACCTGTTGATAGGTGTGTGAATTGGACCATTTTCTGTCCTGCTAAGCATTCAAAATGTAACGAGTACTTTTGGGTGTCAGGGAAAATGTAAGGAGTAAAAAGTACATTATTGTCTTTAGGAATGTAGTGAAGTGAAAGTAGAAGTTGTCAAAAATATAAATAGTAAAGTACAGATACCCCAAAAACGACTTAGGTAGTACTGTAAAGTATTAGTAGTACTGTAAAGTATTAGTAGTACTGTAAAGTATTAGTAGTACTGTAAAGTATTTTCACACACCGTACTTTACACCACTGAAAATAGCCATCACTAGCCGGCTACCAACCAGTTACTCAAACCTACACCTTAGAGGCTGCTGCCCTATGTACATGGACATGGAATCACTGATCACTTTAATAATGGAACACAGGTCACTTTAATAATGGAATCACTGATCACTTTAATAATGGAACACTGGTCACTTTAATAATGGAACACTGGTCACTTTAATAATGGAACACTGGTCACTTTATTAATGGAACACTGGTCACTTTATTAATGGAACACTGGTCACTTTAATAATGAAACACTGGTCACTTTAATAATGGAACACTGGTCACTTTAATAATGGAACACTGGTCACTTTAATAATGGAACACTGGTCACTTTATTAATGGAACACTGGTCACTTTATTAATGGAACACTGGTCACTTTATTAATGCAACACAGGTCACTTTAATAATGGAACACTGGTCACTTTAATAATGGAACACTGGTCACTTTAATAATGCAACACTGGTCACTTTAATAATGGAACACTGGTCACTTTAATAATGGAACACTGGTCAATTTAATAATGCAACACTGGTCACTTTAATAATGGAACACTGGTCACTTGAATAATGGAACATTGGTCACATTATTAATGGAACACTGGTCACTTTATTAATGAAACACTGGTCACTTTAATACTGGAACACTGGTCACTTTAATAATGGAACACTGGTCACTTGAATAATGGAACACTGGTCACTTTAATAATGGAACATTTAGTAAAATGTCATAATGCATTCTGTCTCCGATGTCCATTCAGCCTGTGCTAGATTGACTAATTATGATCTTCAATCTAGACTGGGGACATCATCATCAAGAGCCAGTTGTCTACCAGCTGTCGCTTCTTACTGACAGGGGTAAATGGCTTGGATGGAGGAAAAGCAACATAAAATTGAGTTATGCCTTATATTGCAATTCATATTATTTTTAGAAATTAATTTAGCTAATTTACATCTCAAGGCCATACATGCATGCAAGAAGCCTTGCATACATACAGTTGAAGTCGGAAGTTTACATACACTTAGATTGGAGTCATTAAAACTCCTTTTTCAACCACTCCACAAATTTCTTGTTAACAAACTATAGTTTTTGCAATCAGTTAGGACATCTCCAATTGTTTACAGACAGATTATTTCACTTATAGTTTACTGTATCACAATTCCAGTGGGTCAGAAGTTTACATACACTAAGTTGACTCTGCCTTTAAACAGCTTGGAAAATTCCAGAAAATTATGTTATGGCTTTAGAAGCTTCTGATAGGCCACTTGACATCATTTTAGTGTACCTGTGGATATATTTCAAGGCCTACCTTCAAACTCAGTGCCTCTTTGCTTGACATCATGGGAACATCAAAAGAATTCAGCCAAGACCTCAGAAAAACAATTGTAGACCTCCACAACTCTGGTTCATCCTTGGGAACAATTCGGAGATCTGCATGGAGGAATGGACCAAAATACCAGCAACAGTGTGTGAAAACCTTGTGAAGACTTACAGAAAATGTTTGACCTCTGTTATTGCCAACCAAGGGTATATAACAAAGTATTGAGATAAACTTTTGTTATTGACCCAATACTTATTTTCCACCATAATTTGCAAATAAATTCATTCAAAATCCTACAATGTGATTTTCTGGATTTTTTTTCTTCTCATTTTGTCTGTCATAGTTGAAGTGTACCTATGATGACACTTACAGGCCTCTCTCATCTTTTTAAATGGGAGAACTTGCACAATTGGTGGCTGACAAAATACTTTTTTGCCCCACTGTATATGTCACGACTCCCACCTGTTCGGGCGGCGCTCGACGGTTGTCATCGCCGGTCTACTAGCTGCCACCAATCCCTTTTTCCTTTAAGTTTCGTTTTGTCTTATTGGTTGCACCTGTTCCCTGTTTCGATTCTTGATTTATGTCTATTTAAGCCTGTTAGGTCTGCCTAGGTTTGTACGGGATTGTTTCTCTGTAAAAAGGGCCACCCAATTACAACCTCATCGACAAGGGGATTGCGCGATAAACCTCCTGGAAAACGCTGCACTGGACATGGTAACGGGATGGCAGGCAGAGCACTCCTCGTTCACCCCAGGTGAGTCAGCCCAGACTCACCCAGAGCTCCCGGTTGGCCATATGTTCTTACTCATATATTTTTCTGAGTTTTCTCCCTCTCTACAGCAGGTCGATTCAGGTGTAGCTGGGAAATTTATGGATCGTGAGCTCGCGTTAAGGCTATTGATTCCCCTGGTGCCGCTAGACCAACCCTTCGCCGTGCACTCCTTAGATAGCCAACCATTAGGGTCAGGGCTGGTCATGGAGGCCACTGTGCCACTGGACATGGTAACGCAGATGGATCATAAGGAGCGGATCAGTCTCTTCCTTATTGATTCGCCTGCGTTTCCAGTGGTGCTGGCGATTCCCTGGTTGACTAATCACAATCCTGAGAATTCACGGAGACAGGGTGAGGGTGGAGTGTTCAGTGTTCAGGCAGGTGCATAGGAGTTTCCATCGGTGCGACGATGGTGGAGAGTCCAGACCAGGTTTCCACTGTGCGCATTCCCTCTGAATATGCAAATATGGCTATCGCCTTCTGTAAAAAGAGGACGACCCAATCACTACCTCATCGACGAGGGGTTTGCGCGATAAACCTCCTGGAAAACGCTGCACTTCCAAGGAGTCACGTGTACCCGTTGTCCCAGGAGGAGACAGTGGAGATGGAGACATATGTCACTGAATCTCTGGGACAGGGGTACATCCGGCCCTCCACGTCACCCGTCTCCTCAAGCTTCTTTTTTTGTGAAGGAAAAGGAGGGAGGTCTCCGTCCGTGTATTGATTATAGAGGTCTAAATTCCATCACAGTGGTGTTTAGTTACCCACTACCTCTCATCGCCACGGCGGTGGAATCGGTGGCGCTTTTCTTCACAATACTGGACCTTAGGAGTGCATATAATTAGTTGCATATCCGGGAGGGAGATGAGTGGAAGATCGCGTTTAGTACCACATCTGGCCATTATGAGTACCTCGTCATGCCGTATGGGTTGAAGAATGCTCCAGCCATTTTCCAATCTTTCATAGACGAGATTCTCAGAGACCTGCACGGGCAGGGTGTGGTAGTGTATATCGATGATATACTGAATTATTCTGCCACACGCGCCCCGCACGTGTCTCTGGTGTGTAGGGTACTTGGGTGACTGCTGGAGCATGACCTGTACATCAAGGCTGAGAAATGTGTGTTCTCTAAACAAGCCGTTTCCTTCCTAGGTTATCGCATTTCCACCTCTGGGGTGTTGATGGAGTGTGACCGCGTTACATTAGTGCGTAATTGGCCGACTCTGACCACGGTAAAGGAGGTGCAGCGTTTTTTAGGGTTTGTCAATTACTATCGGAGGTTCATCCGGGGTTTTGGTCAGGTGGCTGCTCCCATTACCTCACTGCTGAAGGGGGGGGGTGACGCGCTTGCGCTGGTCAGTGGAGGCCGGCAGAGCATTCAGTCATCTGAAGGAGCTGTTCACCGACGCTCCCGTGCAGGCTCATCCGGACCCCTCTTTGGCGTTTATAGTTGAGGTGGACGCGTCCGAGGCTGGGGAGGGAGCCATGCAATCACAGCGCTCGGGTGTGCCCCTGCGGTTTCTTCTCGAGGAAGCTCGGACCCGCGGAGCAGAACTATGACTTGGGGGACCGGGAGTTGTTAGCTGTAGTCAAGGCTCTGAAGGTGCAGAGACATTGGCTTGAGGGGGCCAAGCACCCATTCCTCATCTGGACTGACCATTGTAATCTCGAGTACATCCGGGCAGCAAGGAGATTGAATCCGCGTCAGGCCAGGTGGGCTATGTTCTTTGTCCAATTTTTGGTAGCGGGACGTGTCAGTGGCACTGTATTGTCCTCAAAGCGAGCAAAGAAGTTTTTTAGTCTGTCTGGTGGCAAGACATCCTGGTCCGCGACGGGGCTGGTTTTCTTTTGTATTCCCTGATTGACTGTAGACCCTGCCACATACCTCTTGTGTCTGAGCCGTTGAATTGCGACTCTACTTTGTCTCTATACTGACGCTTAGCTTGTTTGATTGCCTTGCGGAGGGAATAGCTACACTGCATGTATTCGGTCATGTTTCCGGTCACCTTGCACTGGTTAAAAGCAGTGGTTCACGCTTTCAGTTTCGTGCGAATGCTGCCACCAATCCACGGTTTCTGGTGGGGGAATGTTTTAATAGTTGCTGTGGGTACGACATCGCCAATGCACTTGCTAATGAACTCGCTCACCGAACTCGCTCACCCTGGCTTTGGGCCCTCTTCCCTGGTCGACCCCTTCTGAGTGGGGGCACCACAGCCCTCGCAGCTGAGCCACTCCTCGTCGTACTGATATTGGTCTGCATTCTCTGAATGTGATTATGTCATTGCTTCATAGCTTTCCTGTTGACCCTGTATTTACCCGGCAGATGTCTACGAGAATTGATGGGACCACTTTAAACAATGCTACTTAATATAATGTTTACATACCCTACATTATTTATCTCATATGTATACGTATATACTGTGCTCTATATCATCTACTGCATCTTTATGTAATACATGTATCACTAGCCACTTTAAACTATGCCACTTTGTTTACATACTCATCTCATATGTATATACTGTACTCGATACCATCTACTGCATCTTGCCTATGCCGTTCTGTACCATCACTCATTCATATGTCTTTATGTACATATTCTTTATCCCTTTACACCTATGTGTATAAGGTAGTAGTTTTGGAATTGTTAGCTAGATTACTCGTTGGTTATTACTGCATTGTCGGAACTAGAAGCACAAGCATTTCGCTACACTCTCATTAACATCTGCTAACCATGTGTATGTGACAAATAAAATGTGATTTGATTTGAAATAATACATTCAGACGAATGGGCGATGGATAGAGTTTGCCTCGACTTTCACCTCGCACTTGTCCTCTGTTGGATTGTGGGTATACAGCACGACACCGGTCTTGGACGGCTAATGTGGAGCCTATATTCAAGATGGACTGCAGTGTCAGAACGGTTTATTCCATATTTAATCTAATACTACAAAATGCAATAAAAAACATTAAAAGATTGACGTAACACCAATAATTGAATGTTTACTTTCGTCACTTGAGTGGATGAAAGATTTTTCACACAGGAACGTTTTTTTTCTATTAACCTGCTTGAAATCCAAGTTTAAGTTTAATTTCTCAGGTTTTGCTGAGGAATTATGAATATTGCCAGTTAGAAAAAGATACTCCCACAACCTTTTCAGTGTTCGTTTATTCAAGTTTGTAACTTGGTACCAGACACAGCCAGGGGGTAAAGGAGAGGTCAACACTTCAAACTGAACAACAGAGGTATGTAGACCTGGTCAACCTGGTCAGGCCAGCAGTATAAGACATTTTCATCCTGACCCCTATAGAGAATAAGCCAAAGGCCAAAATAAGAACATGACTGAGAATAACACTCCGTAGATGCTTTTCTGACATCACATAGCCTAAGATAAACCAGACCACATATCTTCTCATTTGTTTTCTATCCACAGAAGTATGATAGAAGTTCGTGTCATGAGTCAAACTCATGGTATAGGCCCTCGTTCAACATAACAAGACATGAGATGTGTTTATTATTACAGCATCTACCTCAGACTCTTACAGCAACAAGTCTGTCTGGAGAGATTTCACGCCATCTTGCTTTTTACCACCAGTAAAATAAAACTCCATGGCGGGCGGCTTGCACCTGAAATTAAGCACTCAGTCACGGTATTTGAACATTTTCCACATCAGCCTCCTTCATTCTCCTTATTCTCCACATGCACCCCATCACAGCTATTCTTTCCACTCATTCGCTGTCAGAATGAAAGAGGAAGCCCCGCCCCCAGCCTTGCATTCTGTGGTGAAAATGGACTCGTGTCTGGGTTTCGAATTTGATAACCTACTAAAAGTTAGAAATCAATTTTTTTGTGTCTTTATCATAGATTCAGGAATTGTTTGATATGCAACTTTTGAATTTAAATAGCTACATTTGTTTGAGATTCATTACATTTAAATATTGACCCATATAGAGCACATCTTCATGAATTAGGGGGGATATGCAGCCAGATATCCTGGCAATATTAGATAATACACTGCTCAGAAAAATTAAAGGGAACACTAAAATAACACATTCAAGATCTGAATGAATGAAATATTCTTATTAAATACTTTTTTCGTTACATAGTTGAATGTGCTGACAACAAAATCACACAAAAAGTATCAATGGAAATCATATTTATCAACCCATGGAGGTCTGGATTTGGAGTCACACTCAAAATAAAAGTGGAAAACCACACTACAGGCTGATCCAACTTTGATGAAATGTCATTAAAACAAGTCAAAATGAGGCTCAGTAGTGTGTGTGGCCTCCACGTGCCTGTATGACCTCCCTATAACGCCTGGGCATGCTCCTGATGGGGTGGCGGATGGTCTCATGAGGGATCTCCTCCCAGACCTGGACTAAAGCATCTGCCAACTCCTGGACAGTCTGTGGTGAAACGTGGCGTTGGTGGATGGAGCGAGACGTGGTGTCCCAGATGTGCTCAATTGGTTTCAGGTCTGGGGAACGGGCGGGCCAGTCCATGCATCAATGCCTTCCTCTCGCAGGAACTGCTGACACACTCCAACCACATGAGGTCTAGCATTGTCTTGCATTGGGAGGAACCCAGGGCCAACCGCACCAGCATATGGTCTCACAAGGGGTCTGAGGATCTCATCTCGGTACCTAATGGCAGTCAGGCTACCTCTGGCGAGCACATGGAGGGCTGTGCGGCCCCCCAAAGAAATACCACCCCACGACAGACCCACCGCCAAACCGGTCATGCTGGAGGATGTTGCAGGCAGCAGAACGTTCTCCACGGCGTCTCCAGACTCTGTCACATCTGTCACATGTGCTCAGTGTGAACCTGCTTTCATCTGTGAAGAGCACAGGGCGCCAGTGGCGAATTTGCCAATCTTGGTGTTCTCTGGCAAATGCCAAACATCCTGCACGGTGTTGGGCTGTAAGCTCAACCCCCACCTGTGGACGTCGGGCCCTCATACCACCCTCATGGAGTCTATTTCTGACCGTTTGAGCAGACACATGCACATTTGTGGCCTGCTGGAGGTCATTTTGCAGGGATCTGACAATGCTCCTCCTGCTCCTCCTTGCACAAAGACGGAGGTAGCGGTCCTGCTGCTGGGTTGTTGCCCTCCTACGGCCTCCTCTACATCTCCTGATGTACTGGTCTGTCTCCTGGTAGCGCCTCCATGCTCTGGAAGCTACACTGACAGACACAGCAAACCTTCTTGCCACAGCCACTTCTTGCCACTCGCATTGATGTGCCATCCTCGAAGAGCTGCACTACCTGAGCCACTTGTGTGGGTTGTAGACTCCGTCACATGCTACCACTAGAGTGAAAGCACCGCCAGCATTCAAAAGTGACCAAAACATCAGCCAGGAAGCATAGAAACAGACTGTGGTCACCACCTGCAGATCCACTCCTTTTTTGGGGTTGTCTTGCTAATTTTTTTATTTTTACCATTATTTTACTAGGCAAGTCAGTTAAGAACAAATTCTTATTTACAATGACGGCCTCAGAACAGTGGGTTAACTGCCTGTTCAGGGGCAGAACGACAGATTTGTACCTTGTCAGCTCGGGGGATTGAACTTGCAACCTTCCGGTTATTAGTCCACCACTCTAACCACTAGACTACCCTGCCTATCATTTTCTCCTGTTGTCTATTCCATTTGCACAACAGCATGTGAAATATATTGAAATTTATTGTTGCTTCCTAAGTGGACAGTTTGATTTCACAGAAGTGTGATTGACTTGGATTTACATTGTCTTGTTTAAGTGTTCCCTTTATTTTTTTGAGCCGTGTATATGCCATTTAGCAGACACTTTTTATACAAAGTGACTTACAGTAATGCTTGCATATACATATGTGTGACCCTGGAATCAGAAAACACTATACTGGCGTTGCAAGAGCCACACTCTACCAACTGAGCTAAAGAAGGGCCCCGATCTGGAGGGTCTTCATCCTCCCTATCGGTGTTGAAGGCTCGTTCTCTCTCTCTCTCCACTTGACTGCTAGATCTTACATAATGACATCACATAATGACATCACAATATCACTGTTGAGACAATTGTTGCTTTGTTTATTGTCTCTCCTTCTTTCTGTTCCTGCTCATCTTTCTTTCCTTCCCCAACTACTGTTAAAGGTCATACATCCATTTCCTATTGTCTGGGTGGAAAAGGAGGCGGCTGCCACTGCCGCCACTGCCACTGCCGCCACAGCCTCTGCTGCCACTGCCACTGCTGTGTGCTTGTGCGTGCGTGTGTTCATTCAATGCGCTTATGGACAACATGAATCAGGTTTTTGATACAAGGGGACTGGCGCGGATTCAATGCAGTAAAATATTTTCCTTCTGAATACAGTAGGGTGCGGGATTATTGGATCCCTTGATAAAGATGAGCCAGCAATTTAAAAAAATAATTATTGGATCCCCTGTTTCCAATACGCCAGCACCTTCCCCTTGTGAGGATTACGACACTGAGTTTTTTCCCTCAAATGTTATATGAGATTAGAAAAACACATTGGAAGGGATCTTTCCAGATCCTTGATATCCTTCAGCCCACTAGGCTACCCTGCCGCCCCACATTGTTGGACTGTGGCACCAACAATCCAACAACGTACAAAATTGTTAAGATTACGCATCTTGCCCGTTTTAATGTTTGGTCGACAACTTAAGCTCTCTACTCTATATTCTCTATATACTGAGTTGCAGGCAGCCATGTGATTCGCTGTTCGAATGAGCAGGCTATTTACGTTAACAAGCAGGTGTACCTGATAAACTGGCCGGATGTATGTACGCAGGCCCTTGTAAATGTTTTTCCAATACTATAGTGAAATGAGTGGAATCCTCCTGAAATCTCCCCTTTTCAGGACCCTTTCAAAGAAAATGTGTAAAAATCCAAATAACTTCACAGATCTTCATTGTAAAGGGTTTAAACACTGTTTTCCATGCTTGTTCAATGAATCATAAACAATTCACTTCTTAAGGTATAGGGGGCAGCATTTTCACTTTTGGATAAATAGCGTGCCAAATTTCAACTTCCTGCTACTCATGCCAAGAATATAAGATATGCATATGATTAGTAGATTTGGATAGAAAACACTCTGAAGTTTCTAATCTGTTTGAATCATGTCTGTGAGTGTAACAGAACTAATGTAGGAGGCAAAACCCTGAGGACTAACCATTCAGAATGTTTTTTAGGTCTCTGTCTGTTCACTGAAATCTCATTGGCAAACAATATTTCTTAGGAACTTGTTTTCAGTTCCTACCGCTTCCACTGGATGTCACCAATCTTTCCACTGGATGTCACCAATCTAGGAACTGCATAACACTGTTGAGAGTTGCGCAAGACTTAAAAAGTAGCTTGGTTTGTAGTCTTCCTGTATTAAACACAGATAGACCCGTCTTCAATTTGATCGATTATTAACATTTAAAAATACCTAAAGTTGTATTACAAAAGTAGTTTGAAATATTTTGGCAAAGTTTATAGGCACCTTTTGAAATATTTTGTAGTGACGTTGCGCATTTCGGTAGCTGTTCTGGATCAAACGCCAAATAAATTGACATTTTGGATATATATGGACGGAATTAATCGAACAAAAGGACTAATTGTGATGTTTATGGGACATATTGGAGTGCCAACAAAAGAAGCTCGCCAAAGGTGAGGCATGTTTTATATTTTATTTCTGCGTTTTGTGTAGCATCTGCAGGGTTGCAATATGCTACCCTCTTTGTTTACAGATAATACCTTCTTATCTTTTTGCCGAAAAGCCTTTTTAAAATCTGACATGTTGGCTGGATTCACAATGGGTGTAGCTTTAATTGAGTATCTTACATGTGTGATTTAATGAAAGTTTGATATTTAAATCAATTTATTTGAATTTGTTGCGCTGAATTTTCCCTGGTTTTTGGCCAAGTGGGACGCAAGCGTCCCCTATACCATAAGAAGTTAATGAACATGCACCTTTGGAATGGTCGTTAAGACACTAACAGCTTCTAGACAGTAGGACATTAAGGTCACAGTTATGAAAACTTAAGACACTAAAGAGGCCTTTTACTGACTCTGAAAAACACTAAAAGAAAAATGCCCAGGGTCCCTGTTCATCTACTTGAACGTGCCTTAGGCATGCTGCAAGTCGGCATGAGGACTGCAGATGTGGCCAGGGCAATGAATTGCAATGTCCATATTGTGAAACGCCTAAGACAGCGCTACAGGGAGACAGGACGGACACCTGATCGTCCTCGCAGTGGCAGACCACGTGTAACAACACCTGCACAGGATCGGTACATCCGAACATCCCACCTGCGGGACAGGTACAGGATGGCAACAACAACTACCCGAGTTACACCAGGAATGCACAATCCCTTCATCAGTGCTCAGACTGTCCGCAATAGGCTGAGAGAGGCTGGACTGAGGACTTGTGGGCCTATTGTAAGGCAGGTCCTCACCAGACATCACCGGCAACAATGTTGCCTATGGGCACAAACCCACCGTCGCTGGACCAGACAGGACTGGCAAAAAGTGCTCTTCACTGACGAGTCGCGGTTATGTCTCACCGGGGGTGATGGTTGGATTCGCGTTTATCATGGAAGGAATGAGCGTTACACCGAGGCCTGTACTCTGGAGCGGGATCGATTTGGAGGTGGAGGGTCCGTCATGGTCTGGGGCGGTGTGTTACAGCATCATCGGACTGAGCTTGTTGTCATTGCAAGCAATCTCAACGCTGTGCGTTACAGGGAAGACATCATCCTCCCTCATGTGGTACCCTTCCTGCAGGCTCATCCTGACATGACCCTCCAGCATGACAATGCCACCAGCCATACCGCTCGTTCTGTGCACTATTTCCTGCAAGACAGTAATATCAGTGTTCTGCCATGGCCAGCGAAGAGCCCAGATCTCAATCCCATTGGGACGTGTTGGATTGGAGGGTGAGGGCTAGGGCCATTCCCCTAGAAATGTCCGGGAACTTGCAGGTGCCTTGGTGGATGAGTGGGGTAACATCTCACAGGAAGAACGGGCAAATCTGGTGCAGTCCATGAGGAGGAGATGCACTGCAGTAATTAATGCAAGTGGTGACCACACCAGATACTGACTGTTACTTTTGATTTTGATCCCCCCTTTGTTCAGGGACAAATTATTCCATTTTTGTTAGTCACATGTCTGTGGAACTTGTTCAGTTTATGTCTCAGTTGTTGACTCTTATGTTCATCCAAAATTTAAACATGTTAAGTTTGCTGAAAATAAACGCAGTTGACAGTGAAAATATTTTTCTTTTTTTGCTGAATTTATAATGACACAGCGATAATGTGGAGCCGGCAGGCGATCCAGGTCGCAATAGAGGTCAAGCAGTGGGAGGAGGAAGACGAGGAAGATGTGGTGGTCAAAGGAATGGCAGGGGACAACCACCTTCTGAGACGTGGTCGTGGGCCTCGTTTGAGAGGTGTGGGGGAATGTGGTAGAGGACAAGGCCACAGACCAAGGCAGTGGCAAGAATAGCAAAGAGTGTCCAAGTAAATCCGAGCAATAGTTGTAGACCATGTTGTAAATCATGGCATAACAATGACTGAGGTAGCTACAATGATTCAACCAAACCTCAGAAGATCAACCGTGGCCTCAAACATCAGAACTTTCAACAATGAGAACCGGTAAGTCTTCAGTATGCACTAAACATTAGGCAACTTTCAATTGTCAAATGACTGTATACTGCATGCCAATGTGTACCACAGAGTAGGTGATGTGACTAAATGTGTTCTTCCTGTAATTTATCCTGCAGAATTGAGACTTGACCAAATAGGGGAGGCGGAAGCAAAATTCTAACTGACCAACAAGAGTGGGCTGTGGTCAATTTGGTTTGGGCCAGAAATGATATTCGCCTTACAGAAATTCGGCAGCACATCTTGTACAATGATGACAAGTTCAACAATGTGGAAGCCATAAGTTTGCTGACTATTGCACGCATGCTGAAAAGGCACCAGGTGTCTCTAAAACAGCTATACCTTTTAAAAGAAATGCAGACAGAGTGACGCAACTGAGGACTGAGTATGTTCAGGTATGTTCCGTTTCTAGATGCCTGTTGTGAAAAATTCCCTAAAGATTCTACATCATCGTAATCAGTAATTATCTTTCCAAAATGTATTTTTAGAGGTTGGTAGAGCTGGATGCTGACGAAAACCATCACAAATTCCTCTTTTTGGATAAGGCAGGTTTCAACCTGGCCAAGACAAGCAGGAGAGGTCGGAATTCATTGGCCAGCGGGCAACCATCCAAGTACCTGGACAACGTGGGGCCAACATCACCATGTGTGCTGCTATATCAGAAGATGGTGTGGTGGGACGCAGACCTCGTATTGGATCATGTAATGCAGGTCTCCTTTGTAACCTTCCTTGATGAGCTCAATCAGGTCTGTAGAGCTGATGGCGTGACCTATGTCATTGTGTGGGATAATGTCAGGTTCCACCAAGCTCAAATGGTACAAGCCTGGTTTTAGGCCCAACCACCATTTACCACCCTGAACTTACCCCCGTACTCTCCTTTCCTTAACCCGATTGAGGAATGTTTCTCCACATGGAAGTGGAAGGTATATGATAGGCACCCTCACAAACAAGCCGCCCTTCTCCAGGCCATGGATGACGCATGCAATGACATCACGGCGGACCAGTGTCAGGCCTGGATTCGCCCGAAGATTCTTCCCAAGATGTTTGGCCAATGAAAACATCCAATGTGATGTGGATGAGAACCTGTGGCCAAATCAACAAGACAGGGTTGATGGAAATAGAGAAATACAGTAATCAATATTTTGTTTACCTTTAACTGTTTTTTCTATTTTTGTAGCTTGTGATTTTATTGTATGTCATCAATACAATTCAGATTTTGTTCAATGATTCCACTGTGTTTGTAGTATTCTCTCTACTAGTCCTTTACAGTGATGGATTTACATGTAGTACCATAATGAAACACATATTTAGTAGTACGATATTTAATGATTGTACAAACAACTACACAGTGAAACTATCGGTATCTTGTGTGTGGATGATCTAAATGAATGTTCCTATAGTATTTCATGATAAATGAGTTATTTGAACCAATGATTCTGCAAGTGCAAGGTTTCTTTAAAGATATGAATCCACAATGTTACCTGTGATGACCATTTTGGGTTTTGTGTCTAGAGTTTTGAAAAATGACCACAAGGATCTGAAATGAGTGCCAAAGTGAATGTAAAAAACTGTATCAAGGGCCCCAGGAGCGCTGGAAGCAAAATAGCACCATAACATCAAAGCTCCACCACCATACTGTACAGTAGGGATGAGGTATTTTCTGCTGACCACAGCCATACCTACACAAACAAAGGGAGAGTCTTTTTGACACCCCGCCTCTGTGGTTTGACTGTGTGTGTCTGAGTGTGTGTCTCTGTGCGTGTAGTGTGTGTGCTGTGTGTGTGGGTAATGAGGTCATGTTGTCCACGAACCCAGTCATCAATCAGGACAATGGACCGCTGCAGAACTCCCAGGGTTCAACCCTGGCTAAGGGCCAATCAGAAGTATGGGAATTAACCCACACTTTACCTGTTTTTCCATTGTATTTCCTACCATGCCCAGACTGTTAGATCTGGCCAACTAATACTGTTCCACCATTTTCCTGTGCTTGGTGGTGATTGTTTGCGAGTGGGAAATTAACAAAGAAAGTAACACCCAAAGAGAACAAAGAGAACGAACGGTTTATTTCCTGCAGCTGAATTATTAAGATATTGTTTCGAGCTAGTAATATTTCATGGCTTTATGAAAACCCATGATTAAATACAAACAGAATGTGTGCCTAAAAAAGTCAGCAGTATAATCACTCTACTGCCTTCCCCGAAAGCATTCTGACGTTGAGGCACCCCTGACCCTAAAACACAGTTATTCCACTCCTTGAAATTGCATGGTTTGATTGCCTCTTTAAGAAAACATAAGGCAAAGAGGCAACCAGGCACAACTCCGTCCTCACCGTGGTAGTCATTTAGCAGAAGCTCTTATCCAGAAGGACTTACAGTTAGCACATTTCTCTTAAGATAGCTAGGTGGGACAACCGCGTATGAGACCAGTCACCTCGATTCATTCTTACTTTGCAAAATTTGAAGGTTAAATCTGAGGTTAAATCATGCACTGCAGTTGAGGAACAATGGGAAAGTAATTCTGTTTTGAAAGTTGATACATTTGTAACCCCACTTTTGAGAAAATGTTCCTTGAATATTTTTGGTACACCTACTGGAGAACTCTTCTTTGTCTACACCTATTCAGCATCGTTCACATCCTCTTAAGCCTTAGCCCCACCCATCTCTTTAAGGATCCACATGTGAGGCCATGTGCTAAACAGAGAGAGTAAGGTAGTGTAGTAAACAACCAAAGATTTCAAGACTAAAAGTGGTGAAAGTAGTAGCCTACAATAAGGAAAAACTCCAGGTAAAAATAAACTTTATCTCGTCCTTGGCCTATATTCTAATCTGACTTTGGTTCAGGTCATGTTGTTCTTCACATTACTGTCTCTGGTAAACACACACTATATCAAATAAAAGCTATGTTTATTTGTCACAGGTTACATAAGGTGTAAATGGTACAGTGAAATGGTTACTGGCACATTTGCATAGTAGCAATATCAAAAATAAAAAGTGTCCAGATAAAAACATTTTATAAATATTTTATAATTATTAGATAATGCTTAGCCAAACACACTTGTTTACATTGATGGGTCATGTGAAAGAAATGCTATAATCACCCCCCAGCCACATCTAGCAAAGTGGACGGCTCACTATGTTCTAGACATATACACATGTTCATGAAATTCAATAGATGGCCATCATCACCACCAGACACACACCTTACTTGATGGGTCAGGTAATCATGTGGTGAAGTGGAGTTTTTTGTTTAGACATGTAGCTAGCTAGCTAAACAATAATCCCAACCCATACAGTACAAACGGATTGTCATAGCTAGTCACCATGGATGAAATGCTGTAGTATGAATATGCAGGTAGCTAAAGCTAACCAACTAGGTTCAATGTTAGCTAGATAGCTTACATTAGGCTATAACTAGCAATGCAAATAGCTTTCTGAGACAAAAAAATATAACTACACAGATCATAAACATAACGTTTGCTAGCTAGCGAACAATGCCCCTAAATTTGAATATCTGAAAATGTAGCTAGACTCTTACCCATATACATGGCTGAATGCTTCACGGCAGACTGGAACCCCTAAAACAAAGTGAAAGATTTCCTGTGTCGTTTCTGTTTTGTTTGTAGCTTGTTTGGCCCATTGTGTCAAGTCACTCCTGTTCACAACGTGTGCAGAAAGTAGTCCATCAAAACTTTTTGCAGAAATCCAGACAGAAGAAGTGCCAATGTGCCGCTTCCTGTGTGGGGTAGGTTTGTACTCTGTGGATGCTGCACAGCATGAACCAGTAGGAGCGATTCACTGTTTTAATGTTTGTAGAGAATGACAGGGTGTTGTCCAGGGTCACGACCAAGGTTCTTGGAGCTCCGTCTTGTCAAGGTTGAGCTTGAGATGGTGGGCCGTCATCCAACCTGAGATATCTGTCAGGCACGCAGAGATGCATGTCGCCACCTGGGTGTCAGAAGGGGGGAAAGAGAAACGTAGTTAAGTGTCATCGCCATAGCAATGAAAGGAGATACCATGTGAGGATATGACAGAGCCAAGTGACTTGGTGTATAGAGAGAAGAGGAGAGGGCCTAGAACTGAGCCCTGGGGGATCCCAGTAATGAGAGCTAGTGGTGCAGACATAGATCATCTCCACATCACCCGGTAGGATGCAATCCAACAGTGTGCAGAGCTTGAGATACCCAGATCTGAGAGGGTGGAGAGGAGGGTCTGATGGTTCAAGGGGTCAAAGACAGTGGATAGATCAAGGAGGATGAGAACAGAGGAAAGAGAGACAGCTTTGGTAGTGTGGAGAACCTCCGTGACACAGAGAAGAGCAGTTTCGGTCGAGTGACCCATCTTGAAGCCTGACTGGTTTGGGTCAAGAAGATCTTTCTGGAAGAGATAGCTAAATACTTGGTCAAAGACAGCACACTCAAGTGTTTTGTAAAGAAAAGAAAGAAGGGATACCGCTCTGTAGTTTTTGATGTCAGAGGGGCTGAGTTTGGTTTCTTGAGGAGGGAGCTACTCTGGGTATTTTGAAGTCAGAGGGGATGCAGCCAGTGGTCAGAGATGAGTTGATGAGGGAAGTGAGGAATGGAAGAAGGTCTCCAGAGATGGTGTCGAGCGGGCAGGTTGTCGGGCGGCCGGACATCACTAGTCATAAGATTTAATCTGGAGAGAGAGGGTAGATTAAGAAGCGGATGTCATCAACCTTCTTTTCAAAAAGTCATCCGCAGAGAGGGAGGAGGTAGGGGGAGAGGGTGGAGGATTAAGGAGGGAAGAGAAGGTGGAAAATAGTTCCCTAGGATTAGAGGCAGAAAATTGAAATTTAGAGTGATAGAAGGTGCCTTATAGCAGATAAAGAGTAAGAGAAGGTAGAGAGGAGGGTGGGAAAGAATGGTAAGTCCTCCGGAATTTTAGTTTTCCTCCAGCCAGCCCTGTTCTGTAAGCTCGCAATGAGTGACTCAGCCACGGAGCAGGAGGAGAGGGCCGAGCCATCCGGGAGGAAAGGGGACAGTGAGAGTCATAGGATGCAGAAAGGAGTAGGGCAACCATATTACCAACACACAGTCAGTCATGAGTCATGACTGCAGTAAAATCCCCTGTGTCTGTTGAGTCACAGGTAACTCCTTCTATGCACTCTGGACATGCTTTGGTAGTACACAACTTGTTAATGACCCTCAGGTCCTAATAGCCTGGTACTCAGGGCTCTATTGTCCCACTAACCGCTCTGACATCAATGCAAATGCAATCGAAAATCACATCAAACACATACACTATATATAAAAATGTATGTGGACACATATTTCAGAGACACTCATTGCTGACAGGTACAATCGAGTACCCAGCCATAATATCTCCGATATCTCCAGACAATCATTGGCAGTAGAATGGCCTTACTAAAGAACTCAGGTCATTTTCAACCGTCATAGGATGCCACCTTTCCAACAAGTCAGTTCATCAAATGTCTGCCCTTGCTAGAGGTTCCCTGGTCAACTTTAAGTGCTGTTATTGTGAAGTGAAAACGTGAAAACGGAGCAACAACGACTCAGCTGTGAATTGAAGCTCACAGAACGGGACTGACGGTTGCTGAACCGTGTAACTTGTAAAAAATAATCTGCCCTTGGTTGCAACACTCAGTACCCGAGTTCCAAACGGCCTCTAGAAGCAAGGTCAGCACAATAACTGTTCGTCGGGAGCTTCATGAAATGGGTTTCCATGGCCGAGCAACCGCACACAAGCCTAAGATCACCATGCACAATGTCATGTGCCGGCTAGAGTGGTGTAAAGCTCGCCACCTTTCGACTCTGGAGGAGTGGAAACGTGTGCTCTTTAGTGATGAATCACGCTTCACTATCTGGCAGTGAGATGGACGAATGTGGGTTCGGCGGATGCCAGGAGAACGCTACCAGCCCCAATGCATAATGGCAAAAAAAGTTTAGTGAAGGAGGAATAATGGTCTGGGGCTGTTGTTCATGGTTTGGGCTAGGCCCCTTAGTTCCAGTGAAGGGAAATCTTAACCTACCGCAGACAATGACATTCCAGACAATTCTGTAATAGAAAAATTTGGCCAACAGTTTGGGGAAGGCCCTTTCCTGTTTTAGCATGACAAAGCCTCTGTGCACAAAGCGAGGTCCATACAGAAATGGTGTGTTGAGATTGGTGTGGAAGAACTTGACTGACTTGCACAAAGCCCTGAGCTCAACCCCATCGAACATCTTTGGGATGAATTGAACACAGACTGCGAGCCAGGCCTAATCGCCGAACATCAGTGCCGACCTCACTAACGCTCTTGTGGCTGAATGGAAGAAAGTCCCCACAGCAATGTTCCAACATCTAGTGGAAAGCCTTCCCAAAAGAGTGGATGCTGTTATGACAGCAAAGGGGTGGACCAACTCCATATTAATGCCCATGATTTAGGAATGAGATGTTCGTCATGTAGTTTATCATCAAAACAGTAGGCCTACTGTACTTTTAAAATTCACCTCACTATGATGATCAATTTGAAGAAAGAAGTTCAACAGCAGGTTGAAACTGAGTGTGAAACATGGTTGTTGATGTTGTTTCAAAGCCTAACACAAAGGAATGGACAGCACCTTCTAAGGTGATGATTCATTCAAAACACCCATATTAGAGCTCATGGATAGGCTTATGAGGCTTTGTTAATCTGAGATCTTCTGAGATCTGTTTTGTTCGAGGCATGGTTCACATCAGGCAATGCTTCTTATGAATAGTAAACTCAAATGTTGTTTTTTATGTTGTTTTTTATAGGGAAAGGTAGCTTTAACCAACATCTCCAATCTCATCTTATTGATTGGACTCCAGGTTAGCTGACTCCTGACTCCAATTAGCTTTCGGAGAAGTCATTAGCCTAGTGGTTCACATGCTTTTTCCAAACTACACTGTGAATATTTAAATTGTGTATTCAATATAGACAAGAAAAATACAATCATTTGTGTGTTATTAGTTTAGGCACACTATGTTTGTCTATTGTTGTGACTTAGATCAGATCAAATTTGACGACCAATTTATGCAGAAATCCAGGTAATTCCAAAGGGTTCACATACTTTTTCTTGCCACTGTATTAAGCATGGCAGAGACACATAACACAAAACTGATTTAAGATGTCTTTGGTATATAATTGGTCGAGCCTATACTCTTAAACTAATTAAAGTAATCGCCCTTGAGTGTGGACCGTATTATCATGCATACTGGATGGAATGGTTGTGTTATGCTACAAAATGTCTATCCATGAGTCTGGGAGAGAGCATATAGCTCTAGGCGATGCTGTTGGTTCATCGATTGTGAAGGGCGGCTTACAATTAGCCTACAATTAGAGTGAATTTGTATTCAATATTGAATAGCCTAGTAATTAATTAAAAGAATATATTCATTGGGTGACACGTTACCTTTAGCTATACAGGATAGCTCACCACCATGCGTTTCAAACTCCTCCTCTCTCTTTAATTCCTTTCTCGAGCGCGCAGATGGGCTGTTAACAGTTTAGTGAAATATGTTTTGTTGAGAAAACATGTGACTATCGATGTTCCCGAACTGATTTTTACTAGGTAGCTCAAGGAACGAGATTTGAGAGCTCACGGCATATGGAATTTGGGCGGAATATCACCTGTCGGGGCAGCGAGTGCATGCTCCTCAAGTTTCAAGTTTTATTGTCACATGCACACGTACAGTGATAAGCCTGGACTCAAATCAGGGTCTGTAGTAATGCCTCCAGCACCGAGATGCAGTGCCTTAGACCGCTTCGTCACTCGGGAGCCCAAGTGGTTGATGTCTGGAGTGTTCTATTTATTTCTAAGCACATGCCCTGAAGTAGCCCACAAAACGGACCAATGGGAAAGCTTTGGTCCTCCATTCGCTATTCGAGTGCATACTGTTGTATGCACAGATATATGCACAGACATGTATTATTTCCCCTGCCGCCATTCTTGCCCTTTTGATAATGGGCCATTCTAAATGGAAATTAATTTGACATATTAGTAAATAATAATAAAAAAAACTGAAATATCACATTTACACAAGTGTTCAGATCCTATGCTCGGTACTCTGTTGAAGTACCTTTGCCAGAGATTACAGCCTCGAGTCTTCTTGGGTATGACGGTACAAGTTTGGCACACGTTTATTTGTGGAGTTTTCCCCCATTCTTCTCTGCAGATCCTCCTAACCTCTGTCAGGTTGTATGGGGAGCGTCACTGCACAGCTATTTTCAGGTCTCTCCAGAGATGTTTGATCAATCAGGGTCAAGTCTGGACTCTGGCTGGGCCACTCAAGGACATTCAGAGGCTTGTCCCGAAGTCACTCCTGCGTTGTCTTGGCTGTGTGCTTAGGGTCATTGTCCTGTTGGAAGGTGAAACGTTTTAAGCACCACCTGTCAGAGCAGCTCACAGTTCACTGCACCTGTTCATAGACCATCTGTAAACAGCCCATCTATCTACCTTAACTCCATACTGTATTTACTTATTTTTCTTGCTCCTTTGCACCCCAGTATCTCTACTTGCACATTAATCTTCTGCACATCTACTCACTCCAGTGTTTAATTGCTGTATTGTAATTACTTCGCCACCATGGCCTATGTATTGCCTTAACTCCCTTATCTTATCTCATTTTCACTCACTGTATATAGACTTTTTGTTTTATTTTTTCTACTGTATTATTGACTGTATGTTTTGTTTATTCCATGTGTAACTCTGTGTTGTTGTACGTGTCAAATTGCTATGCTTTATCTTGGCCAGGTCACAGTTGCAAATGAGAACTTGTTCTCAACTAGCCTACCTGGTTAAATAAAGGTGAAATAAAATGAAATATAATAAAACCTTCGCCCCAGTCTGCGGTCCTGAGCGCTCTGGAGCAGGTTTTCATCAAGGTTCTCTCTGTACTTTGCTCTGTTCATCTTTCTCTCAACCCTGACATGTCTCCGAGTCCTTGCCGCTGACAAACATCACTACAGCATGATGCTGCCACCACCATTTTTCACCAACAAAGGCACAGAGACAGTGACGTCTCACCTCCTTGTGTCCATGTCTCGTTTCCCTGTCCACTGCACCTGACACAGCGTGACATCATGGAAGATCTCTGCTTTTACAGAGCAGGGGCCTTACAATCGTCAAGTGCATCATGAAGTTGTTATCTTGTGGAATAACAAAAGCCGATGAATAAAGGAAGGTATTATTGAATGGGCCAGTTTGAAATGAATGAGGTAAGGAAGGAGGAGAGGACGGCACACGTCAGGTGACATGGATGGGCCAGACCCCAGAATCACAGGACCAGCCCGCAGCCAGGGGATCACACTGAAACACAACACTGTTTGGGGATAGTAGAGAGAGTGAAGTAACCAGGAGTATTGGGAAAAGGGGAGGAGCAACAACATTACTATACCTATATTTTCCATGAGTTAACCGCTCAACAGGAATTGATTTTATGGTATTTCAGGGGCAGGTCCAGTCTCAGCGATGGAAGTAAAATCTCTAATTACTGCAGAACAGGGCTGATATGAAACAAGAGAGGTGGGGCTAGTTGCATGGAGGCCCAGTTGCATGGAGACCCAGTTCCATGGAGGCCCAGTCGGATGGAGGCCCAGTTGCATGGAGGCCCAGTCGAATGGATGCCCAGTCGCATGGAGTCCCAGTCGGATGGAGGCGCAGTCGGAGGGAGGCCCAGTCGGATGGAGACCCAGTCGCATGGAGACCCAGTCGCATGGAGTCGCAGTCGGATGGAGGCCCAGTCGGATGGAGGTCCAGTCGGATGGAGGTCCAGTTTGATGAAGGTCCATTCGGATGGAGGCCCAGTCGCATGGAGACCCAGTTGCATGGAGGCCCAGTCGGATGGAGGTCCAGTTAGATGGAGGTCCATTCGGATGGAGGCCCAGTCGCATGGAGACCCAGTTGGATGGAGACCCAGTCGCATGGAGTCCCAGTCGGATGGAGGCCCAGTCAGATGGAGGCCCAGTCGGATGGAGGCCCAGTCGCATGGAGACCCAGTCGCATGGAGTCCCAGTCGGATGGAGGCCCAGTCGGCTGGAGGTCCAGTCGGATGGAGGTCCAGTTTGATGAAGGTCCAGTTTGATGAAGGTCCATTCGGATGGAGGCCCAGTCGCATGGAGACCCAGTTGCATGGAGGCCCAGTTGGATGGAGGTCCAGTTAGATGGAGGTCCATTCGGATGGAGGCCCAGTCGCATGGAGACCCAGTTGGATGGAGTCCCAGTCGCATGGAGTCCCAGTCGGATGGAGGCCCAGTCGGATGGAGGCCCAGTCATATGGAGGCATGCAAAAAGTGGTAGGCAAGTTAGGCCTAAAAATCTGATTTTCACCAAGTCAAATGAATTAATTATGGTTCATGATTCTTGTATCTAAACCAAATAGATAATTCTAAGATTGTTCTATACATAAGTTGGGGTCATGAAAGTGCATCCTTGTAGCTGTGTGGGCTAATATAGTCAAAATGTTTGCCTGGGTTAGTTGAGCCAATGGCCTTGGGGTAAGTTGAGCCAATGGCCTTGGGGTAAGTTGAGCCAATGGCCTTGGGGTAAGTTGAGCCAATGGCCTTGGGGTAAGTTGAGCCAAAGGCCTTGGGGTTAGTTGAGCCGATGGCCTTTGGGTAAGTTGAGCCAATGGCCTTGGGGTAAGTTGAGCCAATGGCCTTGGGGTAAGTTGAGCCAATGGCCTTGGGGTTAGTTGAGCCGATGGCCTTGGGGTAAGTTGAGCCAATGGCCTTGGAGTAAGATGAGCCAATGGCCTTGGGGTAAGTTGAGCCGATGGCCTTGGGGTAAGTTGAGCCAATGGCCTTGGGGTTAGTTGAGCCAATGGCCTTTGGGTATGTTGAGCCAATGGCCTTGGGGTTAGTTGAGCCGATGGCCTTTGGGTTAGTTGAGCCGATGGCCTTGGGGTAAGCTGAGCCAATGGCAAGTTGAGAAAATTGTTTTCTTCTCAGGCATACATGTATAAATGATATATTCAATATTGACAAGATTTTAAGCAGACTGTGTTTGTCTATTGTTGTGACTTAAATGAAAATCAGATCAAATTTTATGACCAATTGATGCAGCAATCCAGGTAATACCCAAGGGTTCACATCCTTGCTCTTTCCACTGTACAAAAGTGCCAATGTATGCTGATGACTTTTTACTTAAGTCCGTAATCTGGATCCCTGCACAGTCTCATTGAAGATCTTGATCACTTTATAGCCTCTTTGGCTTACAACCTAGTTATGACAAGTGTACCATATTATGTATTGGATCGTTAAATAAATATAGCATTTTCACTACCTTGTAGTTTACCACTAAAATGGGTGGATGGTGAAGTGGACATACTTGGTATTCACATCTCAAAAATATAAATTAACTTACCACAATTAATTTCAATAGAAAGTTAGCAAAAATTATATTTTGCAACCATGGGAGAGGTAAATTATTGTCTGTTTATGGAAAAATTACATTGATTAACTCTTTGGTCCTATCACAGTTTACTGACTTACTAATGGCATTGCCCTACTCCAGATGATTTGTGAGCAAAAGATATTTCATGTTATTTGGAATGCTACACCAGACAAAATTAAACGTGCCTATTTATCTAATGAATATAGGTTTGGAGGGCAAAAATAATTCAATATTAAAGCTTAAAACCTCTCACTAAAAGCTTCACTCATACATAAGTTATACCATAGTACCCTCCAAGCTCGTCATCAAGCTCGAGACCCTGGGTCTCGACCCCGCCCTGTGCAACTGGGTACTGGACTTCCTGACGGGCCGCCCCCAGGTGGTGAGGGTAGGTAACAACATCTCCTCCCTGCTGATCCTCAACACTGGGGCCCCACAAGGGTGCGTTCTGAGCCCTCTCCTGTACTCCCTGTTCACCCACGACTGCGTGGCCACGCACGCCTCCAACTCAATCATCAAGTTTGCGGACGACACAACAGTGGTAGACTTGATTACCAACAACGACGAGACGGCCTACAGGGAGGAGGTGAGGGCCCTCGGAGTGTGGTGTCAGGAAAATAACCTCACACTCAACGTCAACAAAACTAAGCAGATGATTGTGGACTTCAGGAAACAGCAGAGGGAACACCCCCCTATCCACATCGATGGAACAGTAGTGGAGAGAGTAGCAAGTTTTAAGTTCCTCGGCATACACATCACAGACAAACTGAATTGGTCCACCTACACAGACAGCATCGTGAAGAAGGCGCAGCAGCGCCTCTTCAACCTCAGGAGGCTGAAGAAATTTGGCTTGTCACCAAAAGCACTCACAAACTTCTACAGATGCACAATCGAGAGCATCCTGTCGGGCTGTATCACCGCCTGGTACGGCAACTGCTCCGCCCTCAACCGTAAGGCTCTCCAGAGGGTAGTGAGGTCTGCACAACGTATCACCGGGGGCAAAATACCTGCCCTCCAGGACACCTACACCACCCGATGTTACAGGAAGGCCATAAAGATCATCAAGGACATCAACCACCCGAGCCACTGCCTGTTCACCCCTCTATCATCCAGAAGGCGAGGATAGTACACGTGCATCAAAGCTGGGACCGAGAGACTGAAAAACAGCTTCTATCTCAAGGCCATCAGACTGTTAAACAGCCACCACTAACATTGAGTGGCTGCTGCCAACACACTGACACTGACTCTACTCCAGCCACTTTAATAATGGGAATTGATGGGAAATGATGTAAATATATCACTAGCCACTTTAAACAATGCTACCTTATATAATGTTACTTACCCTACATTATTCATCTCATATGCATACGTATATACTGTACTCTATATCATCGACTGCATCCTTATGTAATACATGTATCACTAGCCACTTTAACTATGCCACTTTGTTTACATACTCATCTCATATGTATATACTGTACTCAATACCATCTACTGTATCTTGCCTATGCTGCTCTGTACCATCACTCATTCATATATCCTTATGTACATATTCTTTATCCCCTTACACTGTGTATAAGACAGTAGTTTAGGAATTGTTAGTTAGATTACTTGTTGTTTATTACTGCATTGTCGGAACTAGAAGCACAAGCATTCCGCTACACTCGCATTAACATCTGCTAACCATGTGTATGTGACAAATACAATTTGATTTGATTTGATTTGATTTAATTAAACCCCAAATGGTTCTCCAGTGGATTAAGAAAGGCTCATCCATTGTCCGACTAATTGAAAATGAAACTATCTCCCTTTCTTAAACAAGACATAAGATACTTCTGGTTACAATTTCGGTTTTATCCTCCAGAAAAAATAGGACAAATATTACAACTGTTATGGTTAAACTCAAATATATTCATTAATAAAATAAAAAAATATGGGATGTTTTTTATTTTAAATTGAATTATATTAATTAATTAAGTATATTATGAATAGAAGTGGTGGAGTCACATCACATACGCAGTTATCAAAAATATATGGGAATATCTGCTCAGTCCAAATTTACAACCAACTGATTGCAGCACTACCTCAAAAAGGGAGAAGGCAAGCAGAAAGGGAGAAGGCAAGCAGAAAAGGGAGAAGGCAAGCAGAAAAGGGAGAAGGCAAGCAGAAAAGGGAGAAGGCAAGCAGAAAAGCGAGAAGGCAAGCGGAAAAGGGAGAAGGCAAGCGGAAAAGGGAAAAGGCAAGCGGAAAAGGGAGAAGGCAAGCGGAAAAGGGAGAAGGCAAGCGGAAAAGGGAGAAGGCAAGCGGAAAAGGGAGAAGGCAAGCGGAAAAGGGAGAAGGCAAGCGGAAAAGGGAGAAGGCAAGTGGAAAAGGGAGAAGGCAAGCGGAAAAGGGAGAAGGCAAGCAGAAAAGGGAGAGGCAAGCAGAAAAGGGAGAAGGCAAGCGGAAAAGGGAGAAGGCAAGCGGAAAAGGGAGAAGGCAAGCGTAAAAGGGAGAAGGCAAGCGGAAAAGGGAGAAGGCAAGAGGAAAAGGGAGAAGGCAAGTGGAAAAGGGAGAAGGCAAGCAGAAAAGGGAGAAGGCAAGCGGAAAAGGGAGAAGTCAAGCGGAAAAGGGAGAAGCAAGCAGAAAAGGGAGAAGGCAAGAGGAAAAGGGAGAAGGCAAGCGGAAAAGGGAGAAGGCAAGCGGAAAAGGGAGAAGGCAAGCAGAAAAGGGAGAAGGCAAGCGGAAAAGGGAGAAGGCAAGCGGAAAAGGGAGAAGGCAAGCAGAAAAGGGAGAAGGCAAGAGGAAAAGGGAGAAGGCAAGCGGAAAAGGGAGAAGGCAAGCGGAAAAGGGAGAAGGCAAGCGCAAAAGGGAGAAGGCAAGCGGAAAAGGGAGAAGGCAAGCGGAAAAGGGAGAAGGCAAGCGGAAAAGGGAGAAGTCAAGCGGAAAAGGGAGAAGCAAGCAGAAAAGGGAGAAGGCAAGCAGAAAAGGGAGAAGGCAAGCGGAAAAGGGAGAAGTCAAGCGGAAAAGGGAGAAGCAAGCAGAAAAGGGAGAAGGCAAGCAGAAAAGGGAGAAGGCAAGCAGAAAAGGGAGAAGTCAAGCGGAAAAGGGAGAAGGCAAGCGGAAAAGGGAGAAGGCAAGCGGAAAAGGGAGAAGCAAGCAGAAAAGGGAGAAGGCAAGCAGAAAAGGGAGAAGGCAAGCAGAAAAGGGAGAAGTCAAGCGGAAAAGGGAGAAGGCAAGCGGAAAAGGGAGAAGTCAAGCGGAAAAGGGAGAAGTCAAGCGGAAAAGGGAGAAGCAAGCAGAAAAGGGAGAAGGCAAGCAGAAAAGGGAGAAGGCAAGCAGAAAAGGGAGAAGGCAAGAGGAAAAGGGAGAAGTCAAGCGGAAAAGGTAGAAGGCAAGCGGAAAAGGGAGAAGGCAAGCGTAATAGGGAGAAGGCAAGCGGAAAAGGGAGAAGGCAAGCGGAAAAGGGAGAAGACAAGCGGAAAAGGGAGAAGGCAAGCGGAAAAGGGAGAAGACAAGCAGAAAAGGGAGAAGGCAAGCAGAAAAGGGAGAAGGCAAGCAGAAAAGGGAGAAGGCAAGCAGAAAAGGGAGAAGGCAAGCAGAAAAGGGAGAAGGCTGGGTACTTGTTTGCCTTCCATATATTAAAGATACAAATTGGCTGAGAGGAACTGGCATAAATAGAAACATATACCAGTTTCATCTGAGGACAAAAATGTTAAAAGCTGCACCATACAGGTTGCAAAATAAATGGGAGGAGACTTTCCATGTACCAATTCCATGGCACGTGGCTTATGAACTAATACAAAAACTATACTTGACTCAACACATAGAATTTTTCAATTTAAATTATATATAAAAATTTTGCCACTAACTGAATGCTATATATATATATATATATATATATATATATATATACTATATACTATATACTATATACTATATACTATATGTAGCTTGTTTGTGGTCACAGGTTCAGGAATAGTTAAAGAAATCACAACATGCATTTAAAATGAACCTTTCAAATAGCAGAGCTGTGCGATCTGGAAAGACACAGTCAGTCAATAAATAACAATAATACTCATAGGAAAGGTTTTCATCTTTAGCTCACAGTCTGTGTATAATGTTCAATTAGAAAGACTTTTCAAAAAACAAACAATCAAGGGCAGTCTATGGTGATAGGTGGGATGGGTTGAGAGGATGGTCTATGGTGATAGGTTGAATGGGTTGAGAGTGTGGTCTATGGTGATAGGTGGCATGGGTTGAGAGTGTGGTCTATGGTGATAGGTGGGATGGGTTGAGAGGATGGTCTATGTTGATAAGTGGAATGGGTTGAGAGTGGCTGAGGGTTGGTCTATAGTGATAGGTGGGATGGTTTGAGAGTGTGGTCTATGGTGATAGGTGGGATGGGTTGAGAGTTGCTGAGGGGTGGTTTATGGTTATAGGTGGGATGGGTTGAGAGTGTGGTCTATGGTGATAGGTGGGATGGGTTGAGAGTTGCTGAGGGGTGGTCTATGGTTATAGGTGGGATGGGTTGAGAGTGTGGTCTATGGTGATAGGTGGGATGGGTTGAGAGTGTGGTCTATGGTGATAGGTGGGATGGGTTGAGAGTGTGATCTATGGTGACATGTGGAATGGGTTGAGAGGATGTTCTATGGTGATAGGTGGGATGGGTTGAGAGGATGTTCTATGGTGATAGGTGGGATGGGTTGAGAGGATGTTCTATGGTGATAGGTGGGATGGGTCGAGAGGATGTTCTATGGTGATAGGTGGGATGGACTGAGAGTATGGTCTATGGAGATACGTGGGATGGGTTGAGAGGATGGTCTATGGTGATAGGTGGGATGGGTTGAGAGGATGGTCTATGGTGATAGGTGGGATGGGTTGAGAGTGGCTGAGGGGTGGTCTATGGTGATAGGTGGGATGGGTTGAGAGTGTGGTCTATGGTGATAGGTGGGATGTGTTGAGAGTGTAGTCTATGGTGATAGGTGGGATGGGTTGAGAGTGTGGTCTATGGTGATAGGTGGGATGGGTTGAGAGTGGCTGAGGGGTGGTCTATGGTGATAGGTGGGATGGGTTGAGAGGATGTTCTATGGTGATCGGTGGGATGGGTTGAGAGTGGCTGAGGGTTGGTCTGAAATAGTTTGTTTGGTTGAGTACATACATTTTTAGGTGGCGTAACTTACCCTGTCTCGTGGCTTAACTTTCCCTCATAGCCGGAGAGAGTTGTACCAGAGACCACTTTATTAGGCAAGCTATATGTTTTCAAAACTGTGTTGTTTACATTAATTCTGATTATTTTCAGGGATACACAGCATCCTGAAATACATTACATTGAGTGTACAAAACATTAAGAACACTTTCCCAATATTAAGTTGCACCCCCCTCCCCCCCTTTTGCCCTCAGAACAACCTCAATTTGTTTGCGGCATGGATTCTACAAGTTGTCGGAAACGTACCACAGGGAGGCTGGCCCATGTTGACTCCAATGCTTCCCACAGTTGTGTCAATCAGCCCTCTGCTAAAGATGTCAGATGAGGTCAAAGATGTCTTAGTAATGACTCTCCCCTAGACGAGCACCACTCATTGTTACTTCAGTGATGTGGTAACTTCTAGACAGGGATTAATGTAGATTGTGAATATAAATGATAACAACGCATGTCGGGAAACGGCCCCTTACCATTCACTTTTATTGTCATTCTCTTAACATGGCGTTTCGTTACTAAAATGACAGCACAAAAAAAAGAAGGAAAGTCGAGTTTGAAGACAGGACACACGCTTTTTTAACACCCCTGTGTGTGATTGAAGAGATTGATAACGTCTGATCTGGATTAGCAAAGAACATTACTCAGGTCCCAGGAAATGTCCTTTAATGGAATTGTTGAGAACGTCATGACCTGTCCAGACAGTCCTCTCCCAGACCTGGCCTACAGACAGACCTCTGCCAGACCTGGCCTACAGACAGACCTGGCCTACAGACAGACCTCTCCCAGACCTGGCCTACAGACAGACCTGGCCTCCAGACAGACCTCTCCCAGACATGGCCTACAGACAGACCTGGCCTACAGACAGACCTCTCCCAGACCTGGCCTACAGACCCCCCCCCCCCTAGACCTGGCCTAAAGACAGACGTCTCCATGACCTGGCATTCAGACAGACCTCTCCCAGACCTGGCCTACACACAGACCTGGCATTCAGACAGACCTCTCCCAGACCTGGCCTACAGACCGACCTCTCCCAGACCTGGCCTACAGACAGACCTCTCCCAGACCTGGCCTACAGACAATCCTCTCCCAGACCTGGCCTACAGACAGACCTCTCCCAGACCTGGCCTACAGACAGTCCTCTCCCAGATCTGGCCTACAGACAGACCTCTCCCAGACCTGGCCTACAGACAGACCTGGCCTACAGACAGACCTCTCCCAGACCTGGCCTACAGAAAGACCTGTCCCAGACCTGGCCTACAGACAGACCTCTCCCAGACCTGGCCTACAGACAGACCTCTCCCAGACCTGGCCTACAGTCAGACCTCTCCCAGACCTGGCCTACAGTCAGACCTCTCCCAGACCTGGTCTACAGACAGACCTCTCCCAGACCTGGCCTACAGACAGACCTCTCCCAGACCTGGCCTACAGTCAGACCTCTCCCAGACCTGGCCTACAGACAGACCTCTCCCAGACCTGGCCTACAGACAGACCTCTCCCAGACCTGGCCTACAGACAGACCTCTCCCAGACCTGGCCTACAGACAGACCTCTGCCAGACCTGGCCTACAGACAGACCTGGCCAACAGACAGACAGATTTCTCCCAGACCTGGCCTACAGACAGACCTGGCCTACAGACAGACCTCTCCCAGACCTGGCCTACAGTCAGACCTTTCCATGACCTGGCATTCAGACAGACCTCTCCCAGACCTGGCCTACAGACAGACCTGGCATTCAGACAGACCTCTCCCAGACCTGGCCTACAGACAGACCTCCCCAGACCTGGCCTACAGACAGACCTCTCCCAGACCTGGCCTACAGACAGACCTCTGCCAGACCTGGCCTACAGACAGACCTGGCCAACAGACAGACCTCTCCCAGACCTGGCCTACAGACAGACCTGGCCTACAGACAGACCTCTCCCAGACCTGGCCTACAGTCAGACCTTTCCATGACCTGGCATTCAGACAGACCTCTCCCAGACCTGGCCTACAGACAGACCTGGCATTCAGACAGACCTCTCCCAGACCTGGCCTACAGACAGACCTCTCCCAGACCTGGCCTACAGACAGACCTCTCCCAGACCTGGCCTTCAGACAGACCTCTCCCAGACCTGGCCTACAGACAGACCTCTCCGAGACCTGGCCTACAGACAGTCCTCTCCCAGACCTGGCCTACAGACAGACCTCTCCCAGACCTGGCCTACAGACAGACCTCTCCCAGACCTGGCCTACAGACAGACCTGGCCTATTTCTGTCTCTGACTGAACATTCTGTGTAAACGAGTTCATGCAATGACCATTTCTGATCGTAATGACATTACTGCATTGTGAGGAAAATGACCTTCAATCGAGGAGACAATACATGCTCCATCAGTAGAATGAAACGAGAATCCTTTGAAAGTGAACAATTAAATGAGAACATACGGTAAAAACTACACTGAACAAAAATATAAAAGCAAAGTGTAAATTGTTGGTCCCATGTTTCATGATCTGAAATAAAAGATCCCAGAAATTTCCCATACGGACAAAAATGTATTTCTCTCAAATTTTGAGCACAGATTTCTTTACATCCCTGTTTGTGAACATTTTTCCTTCGCCAAGATAAACCTTTTCCCTTACAGGTGTGGGATATAAAGAAGCTGATTAAACAGCGTGGTCATTACACAGGTGCACCTTGTGCTGGGGGCAATAAAACGCCACTCTAAAATGTGCACACAACACAATCTTACAGATGTCTTAAGTTTTGAGGGATCTTGCAATTGGCATGCCGAGTGCAGGAATGTCCACCAGAGCTGTTGCCAGATAATTTAATATGAATTTCTCTATGGCGTCGTGTGGGTGAGCGGTTTAAGTGATGCCAATGCTGTGAACGGAGAGCCCCATTGTGGTGCTGGGGTTATGGTATGGGCAGGCATATGCTACAGAAAACATACACAACTGAATTTTATCGACACAGTGACGATATCCTGAGGGCCATTGTTGTGCCATTCATCCACTGTCATCACCCCATGTTTCAGCATGATAATGCTGAAACCCCATGTCGCAAGGATCTATACACAATTCCTGGAAGCTGAAAATGTCACAGTTCTTCCATGGCCTGCATACTCACCAGACATGTCAGGTATTGAGCATGTTTGGGATGCTCTGGATCGACTTGTGTTCCAGTTCCTGCCAATATCCAGCAACTTCGCAAGGCCATTGAAGAGGAGTGAGACAGTCAACAATCAACCACAGGCCACAATCAACAACATGATCAAGTCTGTGTTACACTGCATGAGGCAAATTGTGGTCACACCAGATACTGACTGGTTTTCTGATCCAACTTTTTTTTTTAAGTATCTGTGACCAATAGATGCTAATCTGTAATCCCAGTCATGTTAATAAATCCTTAGGGCCTAATTCATTTTTCAATTGACTGATTTCCTTATATGAACTGTAACTCAGTAAAATCTTTGAAATTGTTGCATGTTGCAATTATATTTTGTTCAATATAGATACAGAGATATAGAAAATGAAAGAAACATTAAGCAGACAATTTGTTACTGCAGAGGCACAGTCCTTTCCCCACTTCAACTCTTCCCACACAGGAATAGTGGAAAATACCACTGACATTCCGTCTAATTTAACAGGTTATTTTTTTCTATTCAATTGTATTATTCTTTTTAATCATAATGTTTCTTCTGGCGGATATGTTAATGTCTGGAAATACACCGTGGCGCCCATAGATCTGTCTGAGGTGTTAGCGTGGTCTTTGGTTAAAGGAGGCTAGGAAGTCTTGCTGCTCGGCCTTGATGTGGGTAAGTGAATAAGTCTGCGGTGGCGGTGCCAATCCTTCCAGGAATATCTCACATAAATCAGGTGTGATAGCCCTGTGGAAAAATGGTCCTCTCGTCATATTCACTTTATTTCCACTGAACATTCTTTTAAACAGGGGAAAGGGAAATGAACTTTTTTGCACCTTTGTCATAAACTAAAACACTTCTTCTTGGGTGTCTGGGTAGGATAAAACCATTTTTTTTGAGAGCAGACAAAAAGCATTCCAATAATTAAACTGTTGGGGCGGGGGGGGGACAAAATACAATTTCAGAATGTGGGGGGATGTCCCCCCGTCCCCCCCCCCCCGTCCCCTCCCCCCGCCCCCCGTCCCCTCCCCCCCCGCCCTGTCCCGTCCGTCCCCCCCCTCGTCCCCCCGTCCCCCGTCCCCCCCCCGTCCCCCTCCCTGTCCCCCCCCGTCCCCCCGTCCCTGATTTTAATACAGTCCCCCGTCCGTCCCCCGTCCCGCCCCCCCCCGTCCCCCCCCCCTTCTCCCCGTTCCCCCCCGTCCCCGTCCCCCGTCCCGCCCCCATCCCTGCCCCCTCCCCGTCCCCATCCCCCCACAGTCCCCCCCCCCCCCCGTCCCGTCCCCCGTCCCCCCCCCCCCCCCCCCGTCCGTCCCCCCCCTCGTCCCTCCCGTCCGTCCCCGTCCCCGTCCCCCCGTCCCCCCCCGTCCCGCCCCCTCCCTGTCCCCCTCCCCCCCCCCCGTCCCCCCCCCCCCCCCGTCCCCCGCATTTTCCCCCGTCTCCCCGTTCCCCCCCCCCCCATCCCCCGTCCCCCCGTCCCCCCCGTCCCGTCCCCCCGTCCCTCCCCCTCATCCCTGTCCCCCTCCCCCGTCCCCATCCCTAGTGAAAGTTGAGGCCCTGATTTTAATACAGAAACTGATAAAACACACAGGTGAAAAATCATCAAGGTGCCTTAGAAAGATGAGGAGGGCCAAGAGCAAGAGAGCTCTTCCCTCCCTCCTTCCCTCCCTCCATCTTTGTAGTGCTAACAGATTCAGCTCCTCCCTCCTCCTCCTTCCCTCCCTCCCACCTTTGTAGTGCTAACAGCTTCAGCTCCTCCCTCCTCCTTCCCTCCCTAGTGTGGTGATGCAGCTCTTCCCTCCCTCCTTCCCTCTATCCACAACAGTGGAGACAAAAAGCATTTTCCACACCAGTGGTGTCTGTTACTTCTATTTCGGGCAACAACAGAACGGGGCCATCTACGTATTCAGCTCCGTAGTGCTAACAGCTTCAGCTCTTCCCTCCCTCCTTCCCTCCCTCCCACCTCCGTAGTGCTAACAGCTTCAGCTCTTCCCTCCCTCCTTCCCTCCCTCCCACCTCCTTAGTGCTAACAGCTTCAGCTCTTCCCTCCCTCCTTCCCTCCCTCCCACCTCCTTAGTGCTAACAGCTTCAGCTCCTCCCTCCCGCCTTCCCTCCCTCCCACCTTTGTAGTGCTAACAGCTTCAGCTCCTCCCTCCCTCCTTCCCTCCCTCCCACCTTTGTAGTGCTAACAGCTTCAGCTCTTCCCTCCCTCCTTCCCTCCCTCCCACCTCCATAGTGCTAACAGATTCAGCTCTTCCCTCCCTCCCTCCTTCCCTCCCTCCCACCTCCGTAGTGCTAACAGCTTCAGCTCCTCCCTCCCTCCTTCCCTCCCTCCCACCTTTGTAGTGCTAACAGCTTCAGCTCTTCCCTCCCTCCTTCATTCCCTCCCTCCCACCTCCGTAGTGCTAACAGCTTCAGCTCTTCCCTCCCTCCTTCCCTCCCTCCCATCTTTGTAGTGCTAACAGATTCAGCTCTTCCCTCCCTCCCCTCCCTCCCCTGCCCAGCTTCAGCTCTCCTCCCTCCCTCCTTCCCTCCCTCCTTTGTAGTGCTAACAGCTTCAGCTCTTCCCTCCCTCCTTCCCTCCCTCCCACCTCCTTAGTGCTAAACAGCTCTTCCCTCCCTCCTAACAGCTTCCTTCCCTCCCTCCCACCTTTGTAGTGCTAACAGCTTCAGCTCCTCCCTCCCTCCTTCCCTCCCTCCCACCTCTAACAGCTTCAGCTCTTCCCTCCCTCCTTCCCTCCCTCCCACCTTTGTAGTGCTAACAGCTTCAGCTCCTCCCTCCCTCCTTCCCTCCCTCCCACCTTTGTAGTGCTAACAGCTTCAGCTCTTCCCTCCCTCCCTTCCCTCCCTCAGATTCAGCTCTTCCCTCCCTCCCTCCTTCCCTCCCTCCCACCTTAGTGCTAACAGCTTCAGCTCTTCCCTCCCTCCTCCTCCCTCCCATCTTTATAGTGCCTTCAGCTCTTCCCTCCCTCCCACCTAACAGCCAGCTCTTCCCTCCCTCCTTCCCTCCCTCCCATCTTTGTAGTGCTAACAGATTCAGCTCTTCCCTCCCTCCCACCTCCTTAGTGCTAACACAGCTCCCTCCCATCAGTGCTAACAGCTTCAGCTCGTCCCTACCTCCTTCCCTCCCTCCCACCTTTGTAGTGCGAACAGCTTCCAACAACATTCTTGAATAATTTTTAGAGGTCAGTACAGCAGGTCAAATCAAATCATATTTTATTTGTCACATGCGCCGAATACAACAGCTGTAGACCTTACAAAGAAATGCTTACTTACAAGCCCTTAACCAGCAATGCAGTTTTAAGAAAAATACCTGCTCAGTAAAAAAAATGGATAAGTAAAAAATAAGAAATAAAAGTAATAAATAATTAAAGAGCAGCAGTAAAATAACAATGGCAAGGCTTTCTACAGGAGATACCAGTACAGGGTCAATGTGCCAGTACCGGTACTGGGTCAATGTGCCAGTACCGGTACTGGGTCAATGTGCCAGTACCGGTACTGGGTCAATGTGACAGTACCAGTACAGGGTCAATGTGCCAGTACCAGTACAGGGTCAATGTGCCAGTACCGGTACTGGGTCAATGTGCCAGTACCAGTACAGGGTCAATGTGCCAGTACCGGTACTGGGTCAATGTGCCAGTACCGGTACTGGGTCAATGTGCCAGTACCGGTACTGGGTCAATGTGCCAGTACCGGTACTGGGTCAATGTGACAGTACCAGTACAGGGTCAATGTGCCAGTACCAGTACAGGGTCAATGTGCCAGTACCGGTACTGGGTCAATGTGCCAGTACCAGTACAGGGTCAATGTGCCAGTACCAGTACAGGGTCAATGTGCCAGTACCGGTACTGGGTCAATGTGCCAGTACCAGTACAGGGTCAATGTGCCAGTACCAGTACAGGGTCAATGTGCCAGTACCGGTACTGGGTCAATGTGCCAGTACCAGTACAGGGTCAATGTGCCAGTAAAAAACTGGGTCAATGTGCCAGTACCGGTACTGGGTAAAATGTGCCAGTACCAGTACAGGGTCAATGTGCCAGTACCGGTACTGGGTCAATGTGCCAGTACCAGTACAGGGTCAATGTGCCAGTACCGGTACAGGGTCAATGTGCCAGTACCGGTACAGGGTCAATGTGCCAGCCACTGGGTACCAGTACCAGTACAGGGTCAATGTGCCAGTACCGGTACAGGGTCAATGTGCCAGTACCGGTACAGGGTCAATGTGCCAGTACCGGTACAGGGTCAATGTGCCAGTACCGGTACAGGGTCAATGTGCCAGTACCGGTACAGGGTCAATGTGCCAGTACCGGTACAGGGTCAATGTGCCAGTACCGGTACTGGGTCAATGTGCCAGTACCGGTACTGGGTCAATGTGCCAGTACCGGTACTGGGTCAATGTGCCAGTACCGGTACAGGGTCAATGTGCCAGTACCGGTACTGGGTCAATGTGCTCAGGCACCGGTTATTCGAGCTAATTGAGGTAATATGTACATGAAGGTAGAGTAGCAGCAACATAGAAAAGGGGGGTCAATGATTTGACTAGCTGTTCAGGAGTCTCATGGCTTGGGGGTAGAAGCTGTTTAGAAGACTCTTGGACCTAGACTTGGGACCACTTGCCGTGCGGTAGCAGAGAGAAAAGTCTATGACTAGGGTGGCTAGGGTCTTCCTCTAAACCGCCTGGTATAGAGGTCGGGATGGCAGGAAGCTTGGCCCCGGTGATGTACTGGGCCGAACGCACTACTCTCTGTAAGTAACTTGCGGTCGGAGGCCAAGCAGTTGCCATACCAGGCAGTGATGAGTGATCATGGAGAACAGGAGGGCCCTGAGCATGCACCCCTGAGGGGCCCCTGTGTTGAGGATCAGCGCGGCGGATGTTTCGTTACCTACCCTTACCACCTGGGGGAGGCCCGTTAGGAAGTCCAGGATCCAGTTGCAGAGGGAGGTGTTTAATCCCAGTGTCCTGAGCTTAGTGATGAGCTTTGAGGGCACTATGGGGTTGAACACTGAGCTGTAGTCAATGAATAGCATTCTCACATAGGTGTTCCTTTTGTCCAGGTGTGAAAGGACAGTGTGGAGTGCAATAGAGATTGCATAATCTCTGGATCTTTTGGGGCCGTATGCAAATTGGAGTGAGTCTAGGGTGTCTGGGATAATGGTGTTGATGTGAGCCATGACCAGCCTTTCAAAACACTTCATGGCTACAGACATGAGTGCTACAGGTTGGTAGTCATTTAGGTAGGTTACCTTATTGTTCTTGGGCACAGGGACTATTGTGGTCTGCTTGAAACATGTTGGTATTACAGACTTGGACAGGGAGAGGTTGAAAATGTCAGTAAAGACACTTGCCAGTTGGTCAGCGCATGCTCGGAGTACACGTCCTGGTAATCCGCCCTGCGGCCTTGTGAATGTTGACTTGTTTTAAAGGTCTTACTCACATCAGCAACAGAGAGTGTGCTCACACAGTCGTCCAGCTGATTCTCTCATGCATGTTTCAGTGGTACTTGACTCCATGCGAGCATAGAAGTTATTTAGCTTGTCTGGTAGGCTCGTGTCACTGGACAGTTCTCGGCTGTGATTCCCTTTGTAGTCTGTAATAGTTTGCAAGCCCTGCCACATCCGATGAGTGTCAGAGCCGGTGAAGTAAGATTCGATCTTAGTCCTGTATTGACGCTTTGCCTGTTTGATGGTTTGTCGGAGGGAATTTCTTATAAGCTTCCAGGTTAGAGTCCCGCTCTTTGAAAGCGGCAGCTCTACCATTCAGCTCAATGCGGATGTTGCCTGCATCCATGGCTTCTGGTTGGGGTATGTACGTACAGTCATTGTGGTGATGACATCATCGATTAACTTATTGCTAAAGCCTGTGACTGATGTGGTGTACTCCTCAATGCCATCGGAAAGAATCCCAGAACATATTCCAGTCTCTGCTAGTGAAACAGTCCTGTAGCTTAGCATCTGCTTCATCTGACCACTTTCTTATTGGCCGAGTCACTAGTGCTTCCTGCTTTAGTTTTGCTTGTAAGCAGGAATCAGGAGGATAGAATTATGGTCAGATTTGCCAAATGGAGGGCGATGGAGAGCTTTGTACGCAAGTTTTTTTCCCCTCTGGTTGCACATTTAACATGCTGGTAGAAATGATGTAAAACGGATTTAAGTTTCCCTGCATTATAGTCCCCAGCCACTAGGAGCTCCACATCTGGATGAGTTTTTTCCTATTTGCTTATTGACGTATACAGAGTGCGGGCTTAGTGCCAGCATCGGTTTGTGGTGGTATGTAGACAGCTACGAAGAATATAGATGAAAACTCTCTGCAGCTTATCATGAGAAGCTCTACCTTAGGCGAGCAAAACCTTGAGACTTCCTTAGATATAGTGCACCAACTGTTGTTTAGAAATATACATAGACCCCCACCCCTTGTCTTACCAGAGGTTGCTGTTCTATACTGCCGATAGAGTGTATAACCTGCCAGCTTCATATTATTCATGTCGTCATTCAGCCACGACTCAGAGAAAATTAGATATTACAGTTGTTTATGTCACGATGGTAGGATATACGTGGAGTTCGTCCACTTTATTATCCAATGATTGTACGTTGGTCAATAGTACCGATGGTAGTGGCAGATGAGCCACTTGTCGCCAGATCCTTACAAGGCACCCTGACCTCCTTCAGCGATATCTCCGTCTCTTTCTCCTGCGAATGACAGGGATGAGGGCCTTGTCAGGTGTCTGGAGTAAATCCCTCTCGTCCGACAAGAAAAATTCCTTGTCCAGTTCAAGGTGAGTAATCGCTGTTCTGTTCTGATATCCAGAATGTATTTTCGGTCATTAAAGACGGTAGCAGCAACATTATGTGCAAAATAAGTTACAAACAATTTGAAAAAACAAACAAAATAGCACAGTTGGTAAGGAGCCCATTAAACGGCAGCCATCCCCAGCCATCCCCTCCAAACAGGAAGAAGAAACAGGAGAAATTATTCAGATCAAGTAGAAGAAGGGGTTGATGAAGGGGAAGAAATGTGAGAGGATCGAGACATGAAAGGGGGGAAAAAAGAAAAATGCTTAAAGTTCAAACTTCATACGTTTGTTTTAACTGCATTTGTTTAAAAAAGGAAGGCAGGACAAGACAGGAGAGACACACACACACTTCTCCCCTTGATTTTAGCAGGTCCAATCAAAGCTTTTTAGTTCTGGCAGCACACTAGATATGTCTCTATCACAGTTCTACTTGTGACTGGCTGTGAGGGATTACTAAGGGTAAGTGAGAGACAGAACTCTTTGTATGCAGACCAGACAGACCTTGAGGTTTGAGCAGAGAGCACAGCAGTCATACAGAGGTCCGAGGTTGCATTTGAAATCGGCACCCTATTCCCTACATAGTGCACTGCTTTGGACCAGAGCCCTAGGGGTCATGGTCAAAAGTAGTGCACTGCGTAGGGAATAGGGTTCCATTTTGGACACCCATCCTAGTATGCATACGGGCTTTTGATGTTTGGAAAGAGGAAAATTAAATTGCCGGTTTTGGATCATTCTGACAGTGGTATCACTTTGGGTAAATTAGCTGCATTTCCTCATTTATTATTATAAATGATTGGGGAGTGTCAGCGCTGTGTCTCAGCGCACATGAATCAAATGGATTCTATCAGTTCCGAGGTCAGGTTGCCATGGGAGACAAGGGTAATCAAAGGCCCCCCTGTCTGACTCCCAGTTGAAGGTCTGAGGTTGTGTCCCAAATGGCACCCTATTCCGTATATAGTGCACTACATTTGACCAGTGCCCGTATGGGTCCTGTTTAAAGAAGTGCACTAAATATGGAATAGAGTGCCATTTGGGACGCAGCCTAGGACCTTCAACTGAGTATGTGAGCAGAGCTGAAGCGGAGTGAGAAGTGTAGCATGCCCAATTTGACTGGAGAAGTGGAGTGAGTTTCACAAATGCTGAAAAGCGTAGGCCTTCTCGCCTGCTCCAATTTCGCTCAAGTACCGCTTATTTCACAGGCTCAGGGCATGCCTGGCCCAGCATACATTTGTAGACTACTTGTGTGCTGCTATAGCCCCTTGCTTTAGCTACTGTCATCCAGTATGCTAAGTATTTAAATAAGGGCTGCAGCTTTGATTCTAGAAGTGGGGGGGACATTTTCTTATCCAGTCGGATAAACACTCCAAACAGCCTACCCAACTGCCCTTGTTTTATATCACGTTCCAATGATAAAAAATGTCCCCCCCCCCCCCACACACACACACACATTCTGAAATGCAGGGTTGCAAATTACCCCAGTGAAAGTTGAGGCCCTGATTTTAAACCAGAAACTGAAACACACAAGTGGAAAATCAAGGTGACTTAGAAAGATGAGGAGGGCCTAGAGCAAGAGATGGAGTGTGGTGATGTAGTGTCCACAACAACATAATTATTGTGGAATCTGAAAAGGCAGGTATCCCGAAGCATGATGGTGTACTTGCTATGTGCACATGCTAACGGAAAGGATCGACGCTAGCAAGTTAGCTAACTAAGTGCATCACTGTAGCAAAGTATTTCTAAACAAAAACATCTGGTCTCTTCAAACCGTTGTTCATTTTCGTTCTATTAGGCCTATATACAATAGGCCGTCATTGATTTTGACCCAAAATGCCTGGCATATTACCTCTTTCAAGGAGCTTCACGTTTTTATAGGGATTATTTAATCTAAAATCTTTTAGGCCTACCTGCAGGAAAAATAAAATAAACAACTACACATCCCTTCCCAGCCTGGCAAGAGCGGCCCGAAGGGTTTTGAACATCCCCAGTGGCCCTGAGAGTGGAGAGGATATTCTCCACTGCTGGCCTGCTCTCCCGGCACTATCACAGGAGCCTGAAACCACAGACTCTGGCCAAACTCATTTCTAAAAATGAATTCAAAGGCACTGTAGACCGAGCCTAATAAAGCATTTTTTGTTTAATTCTAAGTAAGTCGAAGCCTGTGTGTGCAATTTATAGACTATAATGATTTAATACAACAAAATGTTGTTTAAATGCTGAGTGCTAACTGTTCCTGCCAGCCTCGTGTGTCCCACTCGCAAATGGTTCACAATGTATTTCTTTGTACGCTATGGCGTGAGGGCGTTAGGTGACAAGCCACATTTCTTCAGCCTCCTGAAGAAGGCTATTACGCCTTCTTCACCACACTGTCTGTGTGGGATGACAATTTCAGAATGTCAGTGATGTGTACACCGAGGAACTTGAAGCTTTCCATCTTCTCCACTACGGTCCCGTCGATGTAGATAGGGGGGTGCTCCCTCTGCTGTTTCCTGAAGCCCACGATCAGCTCCTTAGTTTTGTTGACGTCGAGTGAGAGATTATTTTCCTGACACCCTAGGCCTTCACCTCCCCCCTGTAGGCTGTCTCGTCATTGTTGGTAATCAGGCCTATTACTGCAAACTTGATGATTGAGATGGAGGCGTGAGTGGCCACGCAGTCATGGGTGAACAGGGAGTACAGGAGGGGGCTGATGGTTTGGTTTCAATACTTCAAAGCAAAATGGTATGTCCAGGTATTTACAAAAAAATAGATGGGTATTGGTTCAATTGTGATTTTAATGAACAGAGAATTTGGAGAAGTTTTTAACGGAGCGGTTGGAAAGAAGTGGAACGCCAGAATGGCTCCATGCGGGATTTCCGACCTCTCAACTCCACTCAAATATTCTGTTTGGGACGGAGCCCTACTTCCTGAGAGGAGCACTCTGCTCAACCCCAGAGCCTGTCAACAGTTTCAATTGGGTTGCACGATACCGCGACGAATGGGATGTGCAATTCGTGCAGATCCACATAGCGCCTTTTATCCTTTGTATACAGGGCATGAGAGAAGAGGAGGAGAGGAGAGACAAAGAGAAGGAGAGGGGGAGAGGAGAAGGAGAGGGGAGGAGAATGAGAGGAGAAGGAGAGGGGAGGAGAGAAGGAGGAGAGGAGGAGATGAGGAAAGGAGGGAAGGAGAGAAAAAGGAGAGGAGAGAAGTAGAGGAGGAGGAGGAGGAGGAGGAGAGGAGAGGAGAGGAGAGGAGAGGAGAGGAGAGGAGAGGAGAGGAGGAAAAGAAGAGGAGAGGAGGAGGAGAGGAGGAGGAGAAGAGGAGAGGAGGAGAAGAGGAGCAAGGGAGGAGAGGAGGGGAGGAGCAGAGGAGGAGAGGAGGAGAGGAGGAGAGGAGCAGGGGAGCAGGGGAGGAGACAAGGAGCGGAGGAAAAGAGGAGAGAAGGAGAGGGTGAGTGGAAGGCTACACACAGGAAGCAGGATATCGTGCTGTGTGTGTGTGTGTGTGTGTGTGTGTGTGTGTGTGTGTGTGTGTGTGTGTGTGTGTGTGTGTGTGTGTGTGTGTGTGTGTGTGTGTGTGTGTGTGTGTGTGTGTGTGTGTGTGTGTTTGTGTGTGTGCGTTCATGAGTGTTTGAGTGCGTACTTGTAGGTATGTGTGCGTGTGTAACCATCAGCGAAAATAGGTCTGTCTGCTAATTTAATGACTTTTTAAATATAGTCCTTTCCCAGTGTGTTCGCATTTACAGATGCGTAATATATTGGCACCCTGCCTAGCACAATTCACTATTACTTATCAAATAAGTAGAAATTGAAAACACCTTTAGTCGTAACATGTTACAACTGAACAGGACCAATGAAATTAAATTAAATTAAATGCAATGATGTTTCACTTCAAAGCCAAATTATTACAAATTCGAATTAATTTGGTTGAAGGAAAGTGATTCTCGTTTATGTGTAACTCATCTTACCTGTGGCAAGTGGCAGGCGCCTACAGAGTAAAACTAGCCATTCAGACAGTATTGAAAAGAGAAAAGGCAACCTTCTGCTCCACTGCATTCCATTGTGAAGTATATTAGACTCTGTAGAATGATTACATAAAAACTTGCCATGAGAGCTTGAATTTCCAGACAATTTGAGCAGTCTATTGTAACCCTAAACACAGCAGGACATTCTGATGAAAAGTCAGTACAGGGCGGATTGAGACGTTTTCATGCCACAAACCTGCAAATTCACTACAAACCTTATGTAAAATGATCAGCATGGTGAATATGATGATTATATGACCTAGTTCGCTGAACGCATAACCCCCAGGAGAGACATTTTAGCCATGTCAAGTAGACAATCAAATTCAATCAAATCAAATGTATCTATAAATGTCACGTTCTGACCTTTATTTCCTTTGTTTTGTCATTATTAGTATGGTCAGGGCGTGAGTTGGGGTGGGCAGTCTATGTTTGTTTTTCTATGATTTGGGTATTTCTATGTTTCGGCCTAGTATGGTTCTCAATCAGAGGCAGGTGTCATTAGTTGTCTCTGATTGAGAAACATACTTAGGTAGCCTGAGTTTCACTGTGTGTTTGTGGGTGTTTGTTCCTGTCTCTGTGTTTGCACCAGAGACCAGGGCTGTTTTGGGTTTTCACGGTTCTTGTTTTGTTAGTTTGTTCATGTGTACATTTTCGTATTAAAAGAACCATGTACGCTTACCACGCTGCATATTGGTCCTCCGATCCTTTTCGCCTCTCCTCTTCGAAAGAAGAGGAGGAAATCCCTTACAATAAAGGCCTTTTGACCATCAGCACTTGGCACAAAGTGCTTTAAAAGTAAATCCACGTAATTACATTGAGCATATAAAGTGCCTTTGGGAAGTATTCACACCCTTTGACTTTCCTCACTTGTTGTTGTGTTACAGCCTTAATTTGAAATGGATTAGTTTAGATGTGTTGTATCTGGCCTGCAAACAATATCCCATAATGTCAAAGTGGAGGTATGTTTTTTGATTTTTTAAAATATTTTTTTACAAATGAATAAAAAATGAAAAGTCGAAATGTCTTGAGTCCATAAGTATTCAATCCCGTTGTTATTGCAAGGCTAATTAAGTTCAGGACTAAAAATAATGCTTAACAAGTCACATAATAAATTGCATGTGTGCAATAATAGTGTTTAACATGATTTTTGAATGACTACCTCATCTCTATACCCCACACATACAATTAATTATCCGTAAGGTTCCCCAGTCAAGCAGTGGATTTCAAACACAGATTCGACCAAAAAGACCAGGGAGGTTTTCCATTGCATGGCAAAGAAAGGCACCTGTTGGTAGATGGCTAAAAAAAGCAGATATTGAACATCCCTTTGAGCATGGTGAAGTTATTAGTGACACTTTGGATGGTGTATCAATACACCCAGTCACTACAAAGACACAGGCGTCCTTCCTAACTCAGTTGCCGGAGAGGAAAGAAACCACTCAGGGATTTCACCATGAGGTCAATGGTGACTTTAAAAGAAGTTACAAAGTTCAAATGAAATAAAATTTTATTGGTCACATAAACATGGTTAGCAGATGTTATTGGTCACATACACATGGTTAACAGATGTTATTGGTCACATACACATGGTTAACAGATGTTATTGGTCACATACACATGGTTAGCAGATGTTATTGGTCACATACACATGGTTAACAGATGTTATTGGTCACATGGTTGGCAGATGTTATTGGTCACATAAACATGGTTAGCAGATGTTATTGGTCACATACACATGGTTAGCAGATGTTATTGGTCACATAAACATGGTTAGCAGATGTTATTGGTCACATACACATGGTTAGCAGATGTTATTGGTCACATACAAGTGGTTAACAGATGTTATTGGTCACATGGTTGGCAGATGTTATTGGTCACATACACATGGTTAGCAGATGTTAACCATGTGTATCTGACCAATAACATCTGTTAACCATGTGTATGTGACCAATAACATCTGCCAACCATGTGTATCTGTTAACGTCTTGAACAAAACGAAGTGATTTCACCTACACAAATAATCTTTTTGGAAAAACTGAACATTTGCTATCTAACTGAGAGACTCCTCATTGAAAACATCCGATGTTCTTCAAAGGTAAATGATTTTATTTGAATGCTTTTCTTGTTTTTGTGAAAATGATGCCTGCTGAATGCTAGGCTTAATGCTATGCTAGCTATCAATACTCTTACACAAATGCTTGTGTAGCTATGGTTGAAAAGCATTTTTTGAAATCCTGAGATGACAGTGTTGTTAACAAATGGCTAAGCTTGTGAGCCAATATATTTATTTCATTTCATTTGCGATTTTCATGAATAGTTAATGTTGCGTTATGCTAATGAGCTTGAGGCTATGATTACAATCCCGGATACGGGATTGCTCGACGCCAGAGGTTAACCATGTGTATGTGACCAATAACATCTGTTAACCATGTGTATGTGACCATTAACATCTGCTAACCATGTGTATGTGACCAATAACATCTGTTAACCATGTGTATGTGACCATTAACCTCTCTAGGCAACCCGACGCGCTTGCGTCCCACCTTGCCAACAATAAATGCAAATGCGCTACACCAAATGCTAATAGCACTCATTAAAACTCAAACGTTCATTAAAATTCACATACAGGGTACTCAATTCAAGCTACACTCGTTGTGAATCTAGCCAACGAGTCAGATTTGTAAAATGCTTTTCGGCGAAAGCATGAGAAGCTATTATCTGATAGCATGCAACACCCCGAAATACCAGAAGGGGACGTAAACAAAATAATTAGCGTAGCCGGCGCTACACAAAACGCAGAAATAAAATCTAAAACATTCATTACCTTTGACGAGCTTCTTTGTTGGCACTCCTATATGTCCCATAAACATCAAAATTTGGTCTTTTTTCGATTAAATCGGTCCTTGTATACCCAAAATGTCAATTTTGAAGACCGTCAGATCCAGGAAAAACACAGTTTTTAAACGCAACGTTATTTTTTTTAATTAAAAAAGTTGCCTATAAACTTTGACAAAACACTTCAAACTACTTCTGTAATCCAACTTTAGGTAATAGTAAACGTTAATAAACAATCAAATTGATCATGGAGCGATCTGTATTCAATAGCAACAAGTTTGGAAAACGTAGCCCACTTTTCCGGTTCCATTTTTCCAGCTGTGGACCTGAAGACCGGATGTGCCTATTACTCAGATGACCAAGGAATTAGTTGCATCGAAATCACAACACTGGCGACATCGTGTGGAAGCTGTAGGAACTGTAATCCCATCCTTAACTATTATTCCTTCCAATTGACAATACAGAGTCTGGCGGATTGATTTTTTTCTCCGTCGATTTTGTGATCAGGTTTCCTTTTTATTTTGACCACAGAACACGTTCTGTTATAGTCACAGACATCATTGAACCAGTTTTAGAAACTTCAGAGTGTTTTCTATGCACACATACTAATCATATGCATATACTATATTCCTGGCATGAGTAGCAGGACTTTGAAATGTTGCGCGATTTTTAACAGAATGTTGAAAAAAGTAGCCCGATCTGTAACAGGTTTTAATGTGTGGAGGTTAAATATTTCTAAGAATATTTTTGCATTCTGTGCGCCATCTTTTGAGTTGAGCTTGGGGGGGGGGGTGCCCTTGGGTAACGTGTACCGTGATGGCGTTGACAGATGTTATTGGTCACATACACATGGTTAACAGATGGTATTGGTCACATACATGTGGTTAACAGATGTTATTGGTCACATACACATGGTTAACAGATGGTATTGGTCAAATACACGTGGTTAACAGATGGTATTGGTCACATACACGTGGTTAACAGATGCTATTGGTCACATACACATGGTTAACAGATGTTATTGGTCACATACACATGGTTAACAGATGTTATTGGTCACATACATGTGGTTAACAGATGTTATTGGTCACATACACATGGTTAACAGATGTTATTGGTCACATACACATGATTAACAGATGTTATTGGTCACATACACATGGTTAACAGATGTTATTGGTCAGATACACATGGTTAACAGATGTTATTGGTCACATACACATGGTTAACAGATGTTATTGGTCAGATACACATGGTTAACAGATGTTATTGGTCAGATACACATGGTTAACAAAAAAAAGTCAACTAAAGTCAACTGAACACTGAATAACAAAACAACAAAGAAACAACCGGAACAGTTCTGGCATAGGCAAGATGCAATAGATGGTGTAAAAACACACTATATACAGTACATATGGGATTAATAATGCAAGATGTGTAAACATTATTAAAGTGGAGTTATTAAAGTGACTAGTTATCTATTTATATTTCATGTTTTCACTTTGTCATTATGGGGTATTGTGTATACAGTCATGGCCAAAAGGTTTGAGGATGACATAAATATACATTTCCACAAAGTTTGCTGTTTCAGTGTCTTTATATATTTTTGTCAGATGTTACTATGTAATACTGAAATATAATTATAAGAATTTCATAAGTGTCAAAGGCTTTTATTGAAAATTACATGAAGTTGATGCAAAGAGTCAATATTTGCAGTGTGGACCCTTCTTTTTCAAGAGCTCTGAAATCTGCCCTGGCATGCTGTCAATTAACTTCTGGGCCACATCCTGACTGATGGCAGCCTATTCTTTCATAATCAATGCTTGGAGTTTGTCAGAATTTGTGGGTTTTTGTTTGTCCACCCGCCTCTTGAGGATTGACCACAAGTTCTCAATGGGATTAAGGTCTGGGGAGTTTCCTGGCCATGAACCCAGAATATTGATGTTTTGTTCCCTGAGCCACTTAGTTATCACTTTTGCCTTATGGAAAAGTGCTCCATCATGCTGAAAAAGGCATTGTTCGTCACCAAACTGTTCCTGGATGGTTGGGAGAAGTTGCTCTAGGAGGATGTGTTGGTACCATTCTTTATTCATGGCTGTTTTCTTAGGGACATTTGTGAGTGAGCCCACTCCCTTGGCTGAGAAGCAACCCCACACATGAATGGTCTCAGGATGCTTTACTGTTGGCATGACACAGGACTGATGGTAGCGCTCACCTTGTCTTCCCCGGACAAGCTTTTTTCCGGGTGCCCCAGACAATCGGAAAGGGGATTCATCAGAGAAAACGAGTTTACCCCAGTCCTCAGCAGTCCAACAGACTGATATTCTGATATATTGCAGAATATCAGTCTGTCCCTGATGTTTTCCTGGAGAGAAATGGCTTCTTTGCTGCCCTTCTTGACGCCAGGCCATCCTCCAAAGGTCTTCACCTCACTGTGCATGCAGATGCACTCACACCTGCCTGCTGCCATCCCTGAGCAAGCTCTCGATACCGCAGCTGAATCAACTTTAGGAGACGGTCTTGGCGCTTGCTGGACTTTCTTGGGCGCCCTGAAGCCTTCTTCACAACAATTGAACCACTCTCCTTGAAGTACTTGATGATCCGATAAAAGGTTGATTTACTGCCAGCAATATCCTTGCTTGTGAAGCCCTTTTTGTGCAATGCAATGATGGCGGCACATGTTTCCTTGCAGGTAACCATGATTGACAGAGGAAGAACAATGATTCCAAGCACCACCCTCCTTTTGAAGCTTCCAGTCTGTTATTTGAACTCAATCAGCATGACAGAGTGATCTCCAGGCTTGTCCTCGTCAACACTTACACCTGTGTTAACGAGAGAATCACTGACATGATGTCAGCTGGTCCTTTTGTGGCAGGGCTGAAATGCAGTGGAAATGTTTTTTGGGGGATTCAGTTAATTTGCATGGCAAAGAGGGACTTCAATTAATCTGATAACTCTTCAAAACATTCTGGAGTATATGCAAATTGCCATCAAACATACTGAGGCAGCAGACTTTGTGATAATGTATATTTGTGTCCTTCTCAAAACTTTTGGCCACGACTGTAGATTAATGAGAAGAAAAAAAAATATTTAACCAGTTTTTAATTCAGGCTTTAAGACAACAAAATGTGAAATAAGTCAAGTGGTGTGAATACTTTCTGAAGGTGTTTTAGAGGTATAGGATCTCTATTACCGGTGATGTAGCAGTCTCGCTTTCTCATGTCCCGCTGTGAGGCCACCCTTTGACCGGTGGACACATCAGCTCATCCAACATCTTTGCATAGATTCTGATCTAGCACACTCTGTCTCGAGTCAACATTGAAAAAAACTAATTTATAAATGATTTTGGACGTATTGTATGTTCGTGTGCATATCTGAGGTTGTGAATCATCACCATGTTTATATGGATTTCTTCACTGCAGAGTGGATTTAGTTACCCAGCCCTAACTCTATGGTTAGTTACCCAAGCCTAACTCTTTGGTTAGTTACCCAGCCCTAACTCTTTGGTTAGTTACCCAGCCCTAACTCTTTGGTTAGTTACCCAGCCCTAACTCTTTGGTTGGTTACCCAGCCCTAACTCTTTGGTTAGTTACCCAGCCCTAACTCTTTGGTTAGTTACCCAGCTCTAACTCTTTGGTTAGTTACCCAGCCCTAACTCTTTGGTTAGTTACCCAGCCCTAACTCTTTGGTTAGTTACCGAGCCCTAACTCTTTGGTTAGTTACCCAGCCCTAACTCTTTGGTTAGTTACCCAGCCCTAACTCTTTGGTTAGTTACCCAGCCCTAACTCTTTGGTTAGTTACCCAGCCGTAACCCTTTGGTTACCCAGCCCTAACTCTTTGGTTAGTTACCCAGCCCTAACCCTTTGGTTACCCAGACCTAACTCTTTGGTTAGTTACCCAGCCGTAACCCTTTGGTTACCCAGCCCTAACTCTTTGGTTAGTTACCCAGCCCTAACCCTTTGGTTACCCAGCCGTAACCCTTTGGTTACCAAGCCGTTACCCTTTGGTTACCCAGCCCTAACTATTTGGTTAGTTACGCAGCCCTAACTCTTTGATTAGTTACTCAGCCCTAACTCTTTGATTAGTTACCCAGCCCTAACTGATTGGTTAGTTACCCAGCCCTAACTCTTTGGTTAGTTACCCAGCCCTAACTCTTTGGTTAGTTTCCCAGCTGTAACCCTTTGGTTACCCAGACTTAAGGCTGGGTAACTAAAGTGTTAAGATTGGGTAACTAAAGAGTTAGGGATGGGTAACTTAAGGGTTAGGGCTGGGTAACTAAAGAGTTAAGGCTGGGTAACTAACGGGTTAAGTCTGGGTAACCAAAGGGTTACGACTGGGTAACTAAAGGGGTAACCCTTGAGTTTCCCAGCCTTATCCCTTTAGTTACCAGTATGACACCACCAAAACAACCACTATGCGGATGCACCACCAAAACAACGACTATGGGGATGACACCACCAAAATGACCGCTATGCGGATGCACCACCAAAAGAACCACTATGGGGATGACACCACCAAAAACAACCGCTGTGCGGATGCACCACCAAAACAACCGCTGTGCCGATGCACCACCAAAACAACCGCTATGCGGATGCACCACCAAAACAACGACTATGGGGATGACACCACCAAAACGACCGCTATGCGGATGCACCACCAAAACAACCACTATGCGGATGCACCACCAAAACAACGACTATGGGGATGACACCACCAAAACGACCGCTATGCGGATGCACCACCAAAAGAACCACTATGGGGATGCACCACCAAAACAACCGCTGTGCGGATGACACCACCAAAACAACCACTGTGCGGATGCACCACCAAAACAACTACTATGTGGATTACACCACCAAAACTACCGCTATGTACCACCAAAACTACCGCTACACCAATGTTATTCAAAAGACCAATAAGCTAAGGATATCAATCCCCAAAAACAAATACAAACAGGTACACAAACACACACACACCTCACTGAGTCCCATTAGCACTCAGACTCTGAGCCTGGCTGAGGGGATAAATCTCAACCTCTTTACCTCATGCACAGGAGAGCAAACCAACTTGTTTCAAAACCACATCAGAATGTGCCAACAGTTTGAAAAACAGAATTGTTGGTGAGTCAAGATTACTTGGCGAAGGTATAATTCCATGATTTTGTTATTCTTTACCTGTGGCATGTTATATATGAAATACCCCCAAATATAATACAGACTAATAATGTATCTATTCTAGTCTAAACCACTGTTGTGTAGTCAGCACAATTGATGATTAAGTTGGAGACGTGCATGGCCACACAGTTATGGGTGAACAGTGAGTACAGGAGCGGGCTGAGCACGTACCCCTGTGGGGCCCCAATGTTGAGGATCAGCACGGCACAGGTGTTGCTGCCTACCTTCACCACTTGGGGTCAAGGACTTCCTGATGTTGCACAGGGCGGGGTTTAGACCCACGGCCCTGAGGTTAGTGCTGAGCTTGGAGGGCACTATGGTGTTGAAGGCTGAGCTGGAGTCGATGAACAGCATTCTTACAGCATTCTTATGTACATACTTTTTCCACATTTTGTTCTGTTACAAATTGGGATTAAAATGGATTTAATTTTTTTTTTTTTACACAAAATATTCTGTAATGTCAAAATGGAAGAAAAATTGATTAAAAAAAATATCATTAATTAAAAATAAAACACTAATATATCTTGGTTAGATAAGTATTTGACCTCCTGAGTCAATACATATTAGAATCACCTGCCAGCGATTTAAAACTGTGAGCTTTTTTGTGTCTCTAAGAGCTTTGCACACCTGGATTGCTCATTATTCTTTTTTAAATTCTTCACGCGCTGCCAAGATCGTTGTTGAACATTACTAGACAGTCATTTTCAAGTCTTTCCATAGATTTTATGACAATTTTTAAGTCAAAACTATAACTGTTGCTTTCATGAATTTTGTCTTGCTGCTTTTTGTTCAATGTTGCTCTGTCTGTGTGTACGTCTTGCTTGTGCTATGTTGCTCTGTCTGTATGCTATATCTTACTTGTCCTATGTTGCTCTGCATGTGCTCACTGCTCAATGTCTATATTGTAATTGTTTTTAATAACCCTGCCCAGGGACTGCGGTTGAAAATTAGCCGGCTGGCTAAAACAGGCACTTTTACTGAAACGTTGATTAATGTGCACTGTCCCTGTAAAAATAAAATAAACTCAAACTCAAACTAGGCCACTCAGGAACATTCCATGTTGACTTGGTAAGCAACTCCAGTGTACAGTGCATTCAGAAAGTATTCAGATCCCTTGACTTTTTCCACATTTTGTTACGTTACAGCCTTATTCTAAAATTGATTAAAATTAAAAAAAGTCATCATCAATCTACACACAATAATCCATAATGACATCACAATACCCCATAATGACAAAGCGAAAACAGGGCTTTAGCAGTTTTAGCAAATTTATACAAAATAAAAACATTATACCTTATTTACATCAGTATTCAGACCCTTTTCTTGTGGTTGAATCTGTGCTTGAAATTCACTACTCGACTGAGGGATCTTAGAGTATGTGTGGGGTACAAAGATTGGGTAATCATTATGAAATCATGTTAACCACATTTATTGCACACAGAGTGAGTCCATGCAATTTATTATGTGACTTGTTTAGCACATTTTTTATTTAGGCTTGCCAGAACAAATGGGGTTGAATATATGAACTCAACAAAAAAAGAAACATCCCTTTTTCAGGACCCTGTCTTTCAAAGATAAGATAAAAATCCAGCTATCTTCACAGATCTTCATTGTAAAGTGTTTAAACACTGTTTCCTATGCTCGTTCAATGAACCATAAACAATTAATGAACATGCACCTGTGGAACGGTTGTTAAGACATTAACAGCTTACAGACAGTAGGCAATTAAGGTCACACTTATGCAAACTTAGGACACTAAAGAGGCCTTTCTACTGACCCTGAAAAACACCAAAAGAAAGATGCCCAGGCTCCCTGCTCATCTGCGTGAACGTGCCTTAGGCATGAGAACTGCAGATGTGGCCAAGGCAAGAAATTGCAATGTCCGTACTGTGAGATGCCTAAGACTGCGTTACAGGGAAACAGGATGGACAGCTGATCGTCCTTGCAGTGGCAGACCATGTGTAACAACACCTGCACAGGACCGGTACATCCGAACATTACACCTGCAGGACAGGTACAGGATGGCAAAAACAACTGCCCGAGTTACACCAGGAACGCATAATCCATCCATCAGTGCTGAGACTATCTGCAATAGGCTAAGAGAGGATGGATTGAGGGCTCTCACAGCAATAACTGGCAAATCTGGTGCAGTCCATGAGGAGGAGATGCACTGCAGTACTTAATGCAGCTGGTGGCCACACCAGATATTTATTGTTCCTTTTGATTTTGATCCCCTCTTTGTTCAGTGACACATTATTCAATTTCTGTTCGTCACATGTCTGTGGAACTTGTTCCGTTTATGTCTCAGTTGTTGAATCTTGTTATGTTCATACAAATATATACACATGTTAAGTTTGCTGAAAATAAATGCAGTTAACAGTGAGAGGATGTTTCTTTTTTGCTGAGTTTATTAATATACCAAAATGTCTAAAAATGTAATTCCACTTCGACATTTTTGGGTATTATGTGTAGATCAGTGGCACAAAATGTCAATTGAATACATTTTCAAATTCAGGCTGTAACACAACAGAACGTGTAAAACGTAAAGGGGTGTGAAGACTTTCTGCAGGCAGTGTAAGTACTCCTCTAGGTCAGGTGGGAGAGGGAAGTGTGCAGTCAAGGGTCATCCGTGGATCTGTTTGGGCAGTATACAAATTGTGGTGCGTCTAGGGTGTTGGGTAATGTGGAGGTGATATGATCCTTAACCTCTTAAATGGAAATTCACCATATTTGGGGTCCCTATTAGATTTTTTAAATTAAATTCAGTCTGGTATGAGAACGGTGGACCTATCTGCAAAAACAGGGTGCTCTTCGGAAAGCTGAGTATCTTGGCTATTGATCTGTGCCTTAAATTCTTTGTTGAGACCTACTACCATATATGGGCATATGAATCTATTAGAGCAGGTCAAGCCGATGACCTCATTTCAAGATGGCTGCTACCTACGTTCCGGTTAGCGTTGTGAAGCATAAACAAAATTAACACGGAATATTTTGATTCACACTGATAGCCGGTACACCACAGATCATGAGGATGTGTTATTTGTCTGCCTGTGCCCATTATTGATCACCAGTCCCGAGAGTCAAAATGTTTATGTTACATAACGTTTACACCAAACAGCAAATATATCGACTTGGTCTGTATTTGAGCTGAAGCTACATGAGAAGTATGAAATGAATCCTCCCCTATTGCCAGTGTTATCTGATGATGTATGACTTAATGGCAACTTTGAATGTTCACCGAGTGACTATATATTTGATCATGAAAATATGATGTGTCTTGCTTACAAGCCATAGGCATCCATTACACAGGGCATTGGCTACTATGGCACATGGGCATTCTTGTAGCCAATGAGATAAGCTTTCCAGGGATATGCAGTTGAACTAGGTGAGAAAAAGCAAGGCCTAGAACCTTTTATGCGTAATGCAAACTACCTGGCTCAGAGATGAGACGCACTGAGCACGCTACATTACATTGTAGACAGATTTCATCGCTTTAATTTCATCACTTTAGCATAAAAGATGGCTTTTCAAGAGGGAAAAAAGGTACAAACTAAGAATATCTATCACATTCGAACACATTATTTTTATTTCTACTTTGCACATTCTTCCACTGCAAATCTACCATTCCAGTGTTTTATTTGCTATATTGTATTTACTTTGCCATCATGGCCTTTTTTTGTTGCCTTTACATCCTTATCTCACCTCATTTGCTCACATTGTATATATACTTATTTTTCTACTATATTATTGACTGTATGCTTGTTTTACTCCATGTGCAACTCTGTGTTATTGTATGTGTCAAACTGCTTTGTTCTATCTTGGCCAGGTCACAATTGTAAATGAGAACTTGTTCTCAACTTGCCTACCTGGTTAAATAAAGGTGAAATAAAAAATAAATAAATAAATAAAATACAGAAGATAGCCCTATTTGGTAAAAGCCCAAGTCCATATATTTGCAAGAACAGCTCAAATAAGCAAAGAGAAAAGACAGCCCATTACTTTAAGACATGAAGGGCATTCAATCCAGGAAAATGTCAAGAACTTTGAAAGTTTCTTCTAGGGCATCTAGGGCAAAATCCTCAAGTGCTATGATGAAACTAGCTCTCATGAGGACTGCCACAGGAAAGGAAGACCCAGAGTTGCCTCTGCTGCAGAGGATTAGATCGTTAGAGTTACCAGCCTCAGAAATTGCAGCCCAAATAAATGCTTCACAGAGATCAAGTAACAGACACATCTCAACATCAACTGTTCAGAGGAGACTACGTGAATCAGGCCTTCATGGTCGAATTGCTGCAAAGAAACCACTACTAACGGACACCAATAAGAAGAAAATACTTGCTTGGGCCAAGAAACACGAGCAATGGACATTAGATCAGTGGAAATCTGTCATTTGGTCTGATGAGTCCAAATTTGAGATTTTTGGTTCCAACCGCCTTGTCTTTGTGAGACGCGGAGTAGGTGAACTGATTGTATGGTTCCCACCGTGAAGCATGGAGGAGAAGGTGCGATTGTGTGGGGTTGTTTTGCTGTTGACACTCTCAGTGATTTATTTAGAATTCAAGGCACACTTTACCAGCATGGCTACCACAGAATTCTGCAGTGATACGCCATCCCATCTGGTTTGCACTTAGTGGGACTATCATTTGTTTTTCAACAGGACAATGACTCAACGCACCTCCAGGCTGTATAAGGGCTATTTGACCAAAGAGAGTGATGGAGTGCTGCATCAGATGACCTGACCTCCACAATCACCCGACCTCAACCCAATTGAGATGGTTTGGGATGAGTTTGACTGCAGAATGAAGGAAAAGCAACCAACATGTGCAGCCAACAAGTGCTCAGCATATATGGGAAATTCTTCAAGACTATTGGAAAATAATTTCAGGTGAAGCTGGTTGAGAGAAGGTCAAGAGTGTGCAAAGCTCTTGGCAAGCCAAAAGGCCAAAAGATGGCTACTTTGAATAATCTAAAATTAGAACATATATTTTTCTACAATGTATAAAATTGTAAAAAAAAAGAAGAAAAACCATTGAATGATTTGGTGTGTCCAAACTTTTGACTGGTAATGTATATCTGTTCATTTATATTGTTTTTGTAAACAGTTATTTGTATGTGGTACCAATACATTTGACATGCCTAGGCTAAATGTTCAGGCACTTGAGAGAGGTTGAAAAAACACATGGTTATCCCCTGTATGTCCCAAGACACCACTGCAACATTCGAGAGAGGTTGGTGTTGTAGAGATGTTTTTTTATAGTGAACAATAACTTTTAGGGACATCCAGTGTGCAAAAACATTGCAATTACCACATCTGGACACTTTGGAGAGGTTGAAAGGACACTTGAATGTACCATGGATATCCCATAACACCACCACAATGTTTGAGTGAAGTTGATATGGTAGAAATTGTGTTTTATACTGAACAAATAGCATTTAGTGATTCAAAAAAAAATGTAATAGCACTGGAATGATCTAATGTACTGACATATGCCACTTTGGAGATGTTTAGGGACACTTACTAAAACATCTGCCCATTTCTAGTTGTTAGGTCTACCAATCCTATGTTTTTTCTGATATTGTTAACATGATGTGGAAGCCATCTGATGTGTTTCCAGCTCTGGGAATCAATAATTCACTTATAGCTTGTCAATGAAAGAATACTTTCAAAATAAAATCTATTAAAAATGTATATTTTATGTGTGCTTGATCTTGTGTATTCTGTACCATCTAACTCCTATCTATCTTCTGATGCTTTCCTCATAATCTCCCAGATGCCTTCTTTCCAAACATACCTCGTTTTGGCATGTCAGAGTCATGTATATACACATGAATAGCAGTTACTTTTGGGTATGTCTATTCAGGTGGAAATCTCAATTTTGTCATTTAGCCTCTAAACACTTCATCGTGACAGAATTGAGTGCTCTGGGGCGATAGTCATTTAGTTCAGTTACCTTCACTTTCTTTGGTACAAGAACAATGGTGGACATCTTGAAGAAGGTTGGGCCAACAGACTGGCATAGGGAGAGATTGAATATGTCCATTAACAGTCCACCCAGCTGGTCTGCACATGCTCTGAGGACGTTGCTTGGGATGGCGTCTGTGCCGGCAGCCTTGCGAGGGTTAACTCGCTTGAATGTCTTACGTCGGCCATGTAGATTGGGAGCACACAGTCCCTGTGAGTGGCGGGGGCTGGCTTAGGTGATTTAATGCTGTTGTCCTCAAAGAGATTGAAGAATGGGTTCATCTCGTCCGGAAGTGAGGTGTTGAAGTCTGCGACGTGGCTGGTTTATAATCCGCAATTGTCTGGAGTCCTTGCCACATGCGTCTTGAGTTTGAGCCATTGAACTGCGACTACATTTTGTACCTGTACTATCGTTTTGCTTCTTTGAATGCCTTATGAAGGACATAATTGGTCTGTTTGTAAATATCCATGTTCTCAGTCACCTTGCCGTGGTTAAATGCTGTGGTTCGGGATTTCAGTTTTGAACAAATGCTGCCATCTATCCATGTTTTTTGTTTGGGTAATTTCTAATCATCACCCTGGGAACAACATCCTCTATGCACTTCCTGATGAACCCAGTCATCGAGTCAGTGTAGTCGTCGATGCTATTCCCAGAGGCGACCTGGAACATTTCCCAGTCCACGTGATCAAAACAGTCTTGAAGCATATATTCCGATTGGTCAGACAAATGTTGAACAATCCTTACCACGAGTGGTTCCTCCTTAAGTTTCTGCCTATAGGAGCAGGATAGGTGTGTGATCTAATTTGCCAAAGGGAGGGCAGGGGAGGGCCTTGTAGCCATCCCGGAAGAAAAAGTAACACTGGTCAAACATGATCTCTCCGCGTCTAGTACAAGAGATGTGTTGGCGGAATTTCAGGTGCGTTTTCCTCAGATTTCCTTGGTTAAAGTCCACAGCTACAATAAATGTGGCCTCAGGATATGCGGTTTCCAGTTTGCACAAAGTCCAGTTCCTTGAGAGCCATTGTGGTGCCCACATGGGGGAATACACGCGGCAGTGCTAATAAACAAAGAAAATATTATTGCGAAGAAATGCATTTGATGGTGAGGTTTTCAGATCGGGAGAACAAAATAACTTGAGTTCCTGAACTTCATCACAATCACACCATGAGTTGTTAATCATGAGAAACGTCAGTTTTTCGTTCTTAATGACAGGGACAATATATCTAGAGAGAGCCATAATTCCATAAAACAGCACAGCCCCTCATGTCTCTCTGGAAGGAGATCCTCAACCTGAGCTCGTCTACATTATTGACCAGGGACTGAATGTTAGCGAGTAATATCCTCAGAAGTGGTAGATGATTTGCTTGCCGCCTGACAGAAAGCCCACCTTTGCTCCCTCTTCTCCGGCTTTAACGTGTTGATGTCGTACCCGAGATGAATGGGTCTGTCTCGGGGAGTCCAAACTAAGGATCCAGGTCATGGACGTCCAATTTCTGGTCGCATTTCTGTTGAGTGATCGCCAAAAGTTGTTATTCTTGACTGTAGGTAATACTAGAAACACTCTGAGCAAATAATGTAAGACATTTTTTTTAAATAAAAAAACTGCAATCTTGGCTAGGAGCTAGAAACAGGGCGACTGTGTCTGTTCGTGCCATCTTGTTAGTATTTCAGACCTGTGTTATAGAGCATGTGTGTGTGTGAGGCGTCTGGATCTGATCAGCAATGAACTGCAGAGGGCCTGGTTATGTGGTCATACAGTCTGTAATAGTACAGAACTGAATCCTGCTAGCACATTTGGTTCCTTGGAAGTTGTTGGAACGCTAGTTTTTGGTTTCCCGTTGCTTCTGGGAACGAAGCCACAAGTTTCCCGACAAGTAAAACAAAACGCTTTTTTTAAGGTTCTGAGAACAGAACAGAAAATGTCAACTGTCCTGGGAACGTACATTTTTTAGGTTGCAGGGAGGTTCTGAGAACATTTTATTTCAAGGTAATGAAATACCAAAGTTCTGAGAACGTTCTCTAAATGTAGGAAATGTTTTGAACTAAATGTAAAAGTTATTTGGAGGTTTTTGAATAACATTCTTAACTTTCACTGAATGTTTAAGAAAGACGTATTGACTGCTAGCGTAGTGTAACTGTTTTGCACTCCAGGCACGGATAGGACAGGATAGGACAGGATAGGACATGAGGAAATTCATGTGCTTAGGAATCAATCATGCGATTCTTCATTTTTACTCTGGCACGGCATCAGTGAGATTCAAACTTGCAATTTTCATCCATGGAATTAGTCCACTGCGCCACCAGGATGGAGCTGACATAACATTTCATACAATGCTGTTCATTCTAGTCTACTCAAACAGACCCCTTTTTAATTCAAATAAAAAAAAACACTAATTAAGATCATTAGACCAACACACTAGAAGATAGAAGATTTGTTAACGCTGAGAACGGAATGTATATGTTTTTAAATAACTTTCTTTGAATGTTACTGTTCTCTTATGGTTTTAAGGGAAAGTTTTCTTAACGTTCTGAGAACATGAATTTAAATAGAACCACAAGGAAACCTGTAGGAAACATCAAGCTGAAGTACTGAAATTCCTACAGAAGAATGTTGTTTCTTACCATTCTCTGTAAGTTCTGAGAACATGACTTTCAATAGAACCATGAGGAAACCTGTAGGAAACATCAAGCTGAAGTACTGAAATTCCTACAGAAGAACGTTGTTTCTTACCATTCTCTGTAAGTTCTGAGAACATGACTTTGAATGATCTGATCAATGAATGTTCTGTGCTAGCTTGGTATCCTGTACCATTCCTAGAAGGATGTGGGAAAGCTGTATGCAAAATAACCAGAGGAACAACCACGTTCTCACCAAGCTCTAAGAAACATATGGTTTTCAGAACCCGGGAAGCTGGGAAGCTGGGAAGGCTCTAGTGTGGTCGATCCTATGGCTTATTGAAGTCCACAGTGGACTTACACTGGGACATCTCTTATGAAATGTATTGGTCCATGTTTCATTTGAGACAGCCATCCTATAACTCACAGTTCTACGGTACAGATATTACGTGTGTGTGTGTAGTGTCAGTTATACTGCAGTATGGGTCGGTTCTGAGTGTGTGTGTGTGCGTATGTGAGTTTTGTTTGTTTTTGAAGGATTGCAGAATAGGACAGGTCTGGGTCTCTCCATCCTCTCGGTCCTGGCCCGCCATTCCAATCCCCTGTCTGACGGCAGGAGGTGTCTGGACAGGGTTTTTGCAGAATAGGACGGGTCTGGGTCTCTCCATCCTCTCGGTCCTGGCCCGCCATTCCAATCCCCTGTCTGACGGCAGGAGGCGTCTGGACAGGGTTTTTGCAGAATAGGACAGGTCTGGGTCTCTCCATCCTCTCGGTCCTGGCCCGCCATTCCAATCCCCTGCCTGTCAGCAGGAGGCGTCTGGACAGGGTTTTTTGGATTACACGTTGTGGTCCGATCTTGAATAGGACATGAACTGTGTGACCTTCACAAGAAGCACATCTAGTGAAAAACAGCTGAGCCATCTCTGCCAGAACAATCCAGCAGACTTGGGTTCAAAAACATGCCTATTTAAGTTTTTGTATTTGAAATAGTTATTTTCTGTGTATTTGAGTATTTTTCAAGTAATGTTGCCAAATCAACTACTTCTATTTCAAGTATTTGAATGTAAAAAAAAAAAAAAATCTTTCCTGTAACTACTATTTGAATTATTCTTCAAATACATTTCAAAAAGCCCTAGGACCAAACAGACCTGGGTTCAAATGCATGGAGGTATTTCAATATTTACATTTGAAAACACACTTGTCTTTGTATTTCACTATTTTCAAATTCATGACAAAACTTTCCAAGTGTATTTTCAAATACATGTCCAAATATTCAACTACTTATATTATTGTCTAAAGAAGAAGAAAATAAACTTATTTGGAAATGTTTGTGAAAGTAATTGAAACACTACACTACACTACACTAATTGAAACAATAGTATTTAAACCCAGGTAGCAGGAAAATGGTGATGTCACAGTATCAGTCCCATAGAATGATCACATTTAATGGGCCCCTCGTGTAATTTGAGTGATCTCTGACTGCTTGAGTAGCTTACCAAATGATAAACCATACAGCTTTGTTACGAGATTCCTTTTTTTTTGTTAAACTTGCTGATGCGTACACAGTTCATACAGTTCTCCAGTTCAGGTCACTAGTTCATAATTTGATGGACGAGTGCCAGCATCCTGAGAGCAATGAGGCAGACATGGGGAAAAGTGAAGCAGTCACTGACCCGGGCCGGCTGACCCATCTAGTGTGGGTTGGTGGATTTTTTGTTTTGTTTTTGTGTCTTGACGGTCAGAGCAAAGAGAAGTCAGGTTGAGTGCAGACTGCAGACGGACACACAGCAGCAGCTCTCTGGCTAAGAAGCAGCTCTCCAGCCAGAACTACACTTTGTGGTTTTATACTCACATGAAGTGGAGCTGTTCCACATTCTGGTGGGTGAATATAATGAGAGGCTGACTGGGACAGGGTGCGGGGCAGAGAGGATGAAGAACTGAGGGAGAGTTGAGGAGAGAGGAAACTGTAATGGTCATGAGAGGAGAAGACAGAGAGGACTCTACGAGGTTAGAGACAGGCTATGTTATCACCATGACGATGGAGGGAAGTAAAAGAGAAGCAGACATACAGGAAGTGAAGGTGTAAGGTTGTGGCGGGAGGAAGAGGTGATCAGCAGAAAAATATACACAGAAAGAGAACTAGAGCAAGGGACGAGAGCTTGCCGTGCTGACCAGAGACAGCAGGATTTTAAGAGAGCTTGATCCCCTCTACTCATCTGTCCTACCTACTACCCCACCAGCTAAGAGTTAAGATCCCTGCTCCGCTCTCCCATCAAGAGAGTCTGGAATATGCACACTGTAGTTTCCACTAACTTTTCCTCTCCTGTTACAATAATAATTAAAGGGGATGTTGTTATGGGAAGTGGAGTAGTGAGTGGTCCTTATGGCTTTTTCTCTCATCTCAGCAGGCCTTTAATTGGGAAGAAGTATCAGGTCAAGCCATTCAATGTAAAGAAGAGAGAAAGACATTCTAACTAACTCTGTCATCAGACTGGAGTCGATTGGACTAGATAGTTCCAGTTCTGGAAACATTTAGCAGTTAATATATACCACCACATAATACCATTAGGCCAGGGTGAACCTTTAGTCGTTGGGGGAGGAGATTTTGGACATTTGTTCTATTTTTTTTTATAATGTGAAATCAATGTTTAAATCTTTCCATTATTGTTTATTATTGGTTTTGAATATTGATTTTATACCACAGCTGGACAGCAGTTTTATAATTACTGTTAAGTCTCTTCTCTTGCATACTGTGCAGATGTCAAATCACTCCATAGGCCATTATGGGATCTGTTGTGAAAGCTGAGCTAGGCAGAGCCAACCAGGTTTTTGGCCAAAATGTCCTGGTACTGGATAAAGTTCATAATGCCGTCCCAGCTAGCACCTAATGTTCTGAGAACCATTTGTTTCTTAGAGCTTGGCGAGAGCGTGGTTGTCCTATGGTTATTTCATATACAACCTTCCCACAACGTTCTGGGAATGGTGCAGGATAGTTGCTTGGCTTTGGAACATTCTCAGTACATTTAAAGGACTTCACAAAATAAACCATTTTTTTTCTTGGAATTTCATTACTTTAAGAGAACATTTCCAATTTCATTTCAATTTCAATTTGGTAATATTCTAGGAACGTTCTCCAACTGGTTTTACATTGGGAATGTTGTCAAATGTAGTAGTTCAGAGAATGTTAAATATAAGAAATATGTTTGCATGACTAATGCTAATGCTAATTAATTCCCATTTGTCTGATCTGTGAGTTCAAAAAAGTTCATCCAAACTAAGCTTGCAGTTTTATTAAAAGTCTTATTGAAATATGTTCTCAGAACGTTATTTAATTACCTTCAAATAACCTATAATTTACATTCTCAAAACGTTATTAAAACATCCCAGGAAACCCATTAGGGAACAATAGTAAAACATTCTCAGAACCTCCCTGCAACCATAAAATTACCGTTCCCAAAATAGGCAAAATTTTCACTTTCGTTGTCAGAACGTTTAAACAATTTCCATTTTACCGGTCAGGAAACTATGGTTTTGTTCCCAGAACCAATGAGAAACAGAAAACATATATTTCCACAACTTCTAAGGAACCAAATGTTCTAGCTGGGAGAGCAATATGATCTACTTACTGTAAAGAACCAATTACGCTGGGGAAGAGTTCTCAAGCACACTCAACTCTTACACTCGATCACACATACCTGCCTCCATTCGGAAAACATTAGGAAACAGCAGCAATGTGTTCATTCTTTCCAGACGAAGCAGGCACGAGTGATGCACTCCTCTGGTATGGGTCTTTGTGTTCGTGGGCGGTGGGGCCGGGGGCCTGACAGGGCCGTTCAAAGGGAGGAGAGAGACGAACGGTTCTGCTACTAGTTAACATACATCTGCTGCTCCAGTAGACGGACATGAACTGCCTGGATCTCAGAGGCCACGCAGCGGGCAGACTAACGTTGAGAAACGATATACAGAAGAGCAGCTACTTACAGAAATACACAGGCATAAACACACACACACACACACACGCACACACACACATACACACACACATACACACACACATACACACACACACAAACACATACACACACACATACACACACACACAAACACGCACACGCGCACGCGCACACACACACACACACACACACACACACACACACACACACATAAAGGCATAGACACACACACATAGACACACACACAAAGGCATAGACACACACATACAGACATAGACACACACACACACACATAGACACACACATATACACGAAGGCACACACACACACACACGCACACACACACACACACACACACACACACACACACACACACACACACACACACACAAAGGCATAGACACACACACATAGACACACACACAAAGGCATAGACACACACAATGAGACATAGACACACACACACATAGACACACACATATACACAAAGGCATAGACACACACACACACACACACACACACACACACATACACACACACACACACACATAAAGGCATAGACACACACAAAGAGACATAGACACACACACACATAGACACACACATATACAAAAAGGCATAGACACACACACACACACACACACACACACACACACACACACACACACACACACACACACACACACACACACACACACACACACACACACACACACACACACACACACACACACACACACACACACACACACACACACACACACACACACACACACACAGGCATAGTAAACACAGAATACACATGAGAAGCTAAATGAGGGCTGGTTGCGTGTCTGGTTTCCCTAGCTTTATAAACTGTGAGAGGGTAGCCAAGACGTGTTGTTTCCATGTGTCCCTGTTCCATGCCTCCATGCCATAAATGAAGGTGTGTGTGTGTATGCGTGTGTGTGTGTGTGAGGCCACACTACGGTGTCTGAAGTCACTTGGCCCTGCTTACTGTTCTCCTCCTGTTCACATGCGCTGAGTTCACTCACCATACTGAACTCTTTAATTGAGTTTTACTCCCTAACGCATCACAAGAGCTTCTTCCATTCCTTATCTAATCAAATAAAATAAAATAAAATTGACTGTTAACATGTATTTTGGTCAGTTACATCACAGTAACGTTCCTTTGTTCTGTCTCTGTCACTCTCTATCGCTCTCTTTTGCTCTGTCTCTCTGTCTTTCTCTCTGTCTTTCTCTCTCGGTCTGTCTCTCTGTCTTTCTCTCTGTCTCTCTCGCTGTCTCTCTCTGTCTCTCTGTATCTCTCTGTCTCTCTGTCTTTCTCTCTGTCTCTCTCTCTGTCTCTCTCTCTGTCTCTCTGTCTATCTCTCTGTCACGCTCTCTCTCTGTATCTGTTTATCTCTCTGTCTCACTCTCTCTGTATCTCTGTCTCTGTCTCTCTCTCGCTGTCTCACTCTCTGTCTCACTATCTCTGTATCTCTGTCTCTGTCTCTCTCTCTCGCTGTCTCACTCTCTCTCTTTCTTACTATCTCGCTCTATATCTGTGTCTCTCTCTGTTTCTCTCACTCTGTGTCTCTCTTACTCTCTGTCTGTATCTCTGTCTGTCTCTCTGTCTCTCTCTCTCTGTCTCTGTCTTTCTCTCTCTGTTTCTCTCTCTGTGTGTGTGTGTCTCTCTCTCTCTCTCTCTCTATTTCTCTCACTATCTCTGTGTGTCTCTCTTACTCTCTGTCTGTCTCTCTGTCTCTGTTTTTTTCTTCAATTCAATTCAATGTGCTTTATTGGCATTATGTAACAATGTACAAATTGCTAGAGCGTACTTTCAAGATTAAATGATACATTTACATTATTAACATAATTTAAATAATAATAATCAATATTGTCAACGGGATAATCAGTAAGCACAAAATAGAATGGTAAAAATACAATGGACAATAACAATGGCATAGAGGATAGGCAGCAATGTATTGCCCTGCGAACCTACAGCTTTCTGTGTCTTCCCCCAACAGGACGGGTAGCCTTTTCTCGTCAGAGAAGTCTTTGAAACCTTGAATAAGGGTTTCAAATTTGGAGAAATTAAACTCTCCAATTGTTTTATATTTTTTACAATTTTGTCAGGAAATGCAGCTCCGTCTCAGGTTCTGCTGTTGTACAGTGGTTGCACAGCCTTTCCTCTACAGGGAGCCAGGTTCTGCTGTGGTGCAGTGGTTGCACAGCCTTTCCTCTACAGGGAGCCAGGTTTTCCTGTGTCTACCCTTCTCAATGGCAAGGCTGTGCTCACTGAGCCTGTACTTTGTCAAGGTTTTTCTAAGGTTTTGATCAGTAACCATGGTCAAATAGTTATCCATGGTGTACTGTCAATTTAGGGCCAGATAGCACTGCATTTTGCTTTGTGCTTGTGCTTGTGTGTCCCAATAGGTAATGTAGTTCTGTTTTGAAATTTGGTTTATTTTGATTGATTGGATGTTCTGGTTCCCGAGGCTTCAGTGTGTTAGTAGAACAGGTTAGTGAACTCAGCCCCAGGACCAGATGGATGAGGGGACTGAGGCTTCAGTGTGTTAGTAGAACAGGTTTGTGAACTCAGCCCCAGGACCAGCTGGATGAGGTTACACTTTTCTTTGCTCAGCTCTGGCATTGCAGGGCTTGGTAATGATATTGTCACACCCTGACCATAGTTTATTTGTATGTTTCTATGTTTTGGTTGGTCAGGGTGTGATCTGAGTGGGCATTCTATGTTGGATGTCTTGTTTGTCTATTTCTATGTCTGGCCCGATATGGTTCTCAATCAGAGGCAGGTGTTAGTCATTGTCTCTGATTGGGAACCATATTTAGGTAGCCTGGGTTTCACTGTGTGTTTGTGGGTGATTGTTCCTGTCTCTGTGTTTGTTGCACCAGATAGGGCTGTTCCAGTTTTCCACGTTTGTTGTTTTGTATTGTTCGTGTTTCATCTTCATTAAAGATGTATCTAACTAACCACGCTGCATTTTGGTCCGATCCTTGTTCCACCTCTTCGTCAGAGGAGGAGTTGGATAAAACCCGTTACAGAATCACCCACCACAACAGGACCAAGCGGCGTGGTAACAGGCAACAGCGGCAGCAGGAGCAACAAAGAGAGGAAAGGACATGGGAACAGAATCTGGACTACACTACGTGGGAAGAAATAGACAGGTGGGCGGCCGACCCAGGAGGAGTGCCCGAGCCCGCCTGGGATTCGCTGGAGCAGTGCGAAGAGGGGTATAGAAAAATGGAGTTGTTGAAGCAAGCACGGCGGCGCGATAGGAAGTCCGGGGGTCAGCCCCAAAAATGTCTTGGGGGGGCTCACAGGGAGTAGGTAGGTAGGTAGGAGACCTGCGCCAACTTCCTGTGGTTACCGGAAGGCTGGAGAGACCGGCCAGGCATCGTGTTATGCTGTGGTGCGCACGGTGTCTCCAGTGCGGGTGCATAGCCCGGTGCGTTCTATTCCAGCACCGCGTATCGGCCGGGCTAGATTGAGCGTCGCGCCAAATGCCATGAAGCCGGCTCTACGCAACTGGTCCCCAGTGCGTCTCCTTGGGCCGGCTTACATGGCACCAGCCTTACGCTCGGTATCCCCGTTTCGCCTGCATAGCCCAGTGCGGGCTATTCCACCATGCCGCACTGGCAGAGCGACCAGGAGTATTCGACCAGGTAAGGTTGGGCAGCCTCGGTGCTCAAGAGCTCCAGTGCGCCTGCACGGTCCGGTCTACCCAGTACCACCTCCACACCCCAGCCCTCCGGTGGCAGCTCCCCGCACCAGGCTTCCTGTGCGTGTCCTCGGCTCAGTACCACCAGTGCCAGCACCACGCATCAGACCTACTGTGCGCCTCGACTCTTCAGCGCTGCAGGAGCCTTCCTCCTCTCCTGCGCTGCCGGAGTCTCCCGCCTGTTTGGCGCTGCCGGAGCCTTCCGCCTCTACAGCGTTGCTGGAGTCTCCTGCCCGTTTAGCGCAGCCGGAGCTGCCAGTCTGCATGGAGCAGCCAGGGCTGTCAGTCTGCATGGTGCAGCCAAAGCAGTCAGTCTGCATGGAGCAGCCGGAGCTGCCAGTCAGCATGGAGCAGCCAGAGCCGTCAGTCTGCCAGGATCCACCAGTCAGCCAGACTCTTCCAGATCTGCCAGTCAGCCAGATCTGCCAGTCAACCAGACTCTTCCGGATCTGCCAGTCAGCCAGACTCTTCCGGATCTGCCAGTCAGCCAGACTCTTCCGGATCTGCCAGACAACCAGACTCTTCCGGATCTGCCAGTCAACCAGACTCTTCCGGATCTGCCAGTCAGCCAGACTCTTCCGGATCTGCCAGTCAGCCAGACTCTTCTGGATCTGCCAGTCAGCCAGACTCTTCCGGATCTGCCAGACAACCAGACTCTTCCGGATCTGCCAGTCAACCAGACTCTTCCGGATCTGCCAGTCAACCAGACTCTTCCGGATCTGCCAGTCAACCAGACTCTTCCGGATCCGCCAGTCAACCGGACTCTTCCAGATTCGTCAGTCAGCCAGGATCTGCCAGAACTGCCAGCCAGCCGGGAACTGCTGGATTCAACTGCCTGGCTGGGCTTCCTCTCAGTACTGGGCTTCCTCTCAGTGCTGGGCTTCCTCTCAGTGCTGGGCTTCCTCTCAGTGCTGGGCTTCCTCTCAGTGCTGGGCTTCCTCTCAGTGCTGAGCTGCCCCTCTGTCTCGAGCTGCCCCTCTGTCTCGAGCTGCCCCTCTTTCCCGAGCTGCCCCTCTGTCCCGAGCTGCCCCTCTGTCCCGAGCTGCCCCTCTGTCCCGAGCTGCCCCTCTGTCCCGTGTTATTTAGTAGGGTTGCCGTGGCTAGGAGGTCACGGAAGCGGACAAGGTGGGGGAGGACTACGGTGAAGTGGTGGCCACGTCCAGCACCGGAGCCGCCACCGCGGACAGATGCCCACCCAGACACTCCCCGATAGGTTCAGGTTTTGCGGGAGGAGTCCGCACCTTGGGGGGGTTTATTTGTATGTTTCTATGGTCAGGGTGTGACAGTACCCCCCCCCCCCAAGGTGCGGACTCCTTTATTTGTATGTTTCTATGTTTTGGTTGGTCAGGGTGTGATCTGAGTGGGCATTCTATGTTGGATGTCTTGTTTGTCTATTTCTATGTCTGGCCTGATATGGCTCTCAATTAGAGGCAGGTGTTAGTCATTGTCTCTGATTTGGAACCATATTTAGGTAGCCTGGGTTTCACTGTGTGTTTGTGGGTGATTGTTCCTGTCTCTGTGTTTGTTGCACCAGATAGGGCTGTTTCGGTTTTCCACGTTTGTTGTTTTGTATTGTTCGTGTTTCATCTTCATTAACCTGTTGCATCGCGCAATCCCGGATCCGGGATTCTATTTATAGCCTCAAGCTTATTAGCATAACGCAACATTAACTATTCATGAAAATCGCAAATGAAATAAATATATTTGCTCTCAAGCTTAGACTTTTGTTAACAACACTGTCATCTCAGATTTTCAAAATATGCTTTTCAACCATAGCTAAACAAGCATTTGTGTAAGAGTATTGATTGCTAACATAGCTATAAGCCTAGAATTCAGCCAGCAACATTTTCACAAAAACAAGAAAATAATTCAAATAAAATCATTTACCTTTGAAGAACTTCAGATGTTTTCAATGAGGAGACTCTCAGTTAGATAGCAAAAATGTTCAGTTTTTCATTAAAATATTATTTGTGTAGGACAAATCGCTCCGTTTTGTTCACGTTTGGCTATGAAAAAAACCTGTATACAGTTATAGCCTCAAGCTCATTAGCATAATGTAACGTTAACGATTTCTGAAAATCGCAAATAAAATGAAAATAATGCGCCTGCTCTCAAGCTTAGCCTTTTCTTAACAACACTGTCATCTCAGATTTTCAAAATATGCTTTTGAACCATAGCTATTCACTAATTTGTGTAAGAGTATGCTAAGCTAGCTTAGCATTTTGAGTAGCATTTAGCACGCAACATTTTCACAAAAACCAGATAACCAAATAAATAAAATCATTTACCTTTGAAGAGCTTCTGATGTTTTCAATGAGGAGACTCTCAGTTACATACCAAATGCGCAGTTTTTCCTGAAAGCGTCTGTGTGTAGGAGAAATCGTTCCGTTTTCTACATTGCGTCTGGCTACCGAAACGAACCGAAAATTCAGTCACCTACAACGTAAAACTTTTTCCGGATTAACTACATAATATTGACCGAAACATGGCAAACGTTGTTTGGAATCAATCCTCAAGGTGTTTTTTCACATATCTCTTCATTGATATGCAGTTCGTGGAAGCTTGCTTTCCTCTCTGTATCGCATGGAAAAATACTGGCAGGTGACTTTGCGCACCAATTTCGGCGCAGGACACCGGGCGGACACCTGGTAAATGTGGTCTCTTATGGTCAATCTTCCAATGATCTGCCTACAAATACGTCACAATGCTGCAGACACCTTGGGGAAACGACAGAAAGGGCAGGCTCATTCCTCTCGCATTCACAGCCATATAAGGAGACAATGGAAAACAGAGCCTCAAAAATCCTTGTCATTTCCTGGATGCCATCTCATCTTGGTTTTGCCTGAAGCTCACGTTCTAGGGCACGCACAGAGAATATCTTGGTATTTCTGGACACGTCAGAGATTTTCTTTCGAAAGATAACAATTATATGCATAGTCGAGCATCTTTTTGTGACAAAATATCTTGTTTAAAACGGGAACGTTTTTCATCCAAAAATGAAATAGCGCCCCCATAGATGTAAGAGGTTAACTCCATAATATCGACCGAAACATGGCAAACGTTGTTTGGAATCAATCCTCAAGGTGTTTTTTCACATATCTCTTCATTGATATATATCGTTCATGGAATCCTGCTTTCTTCTCTGAATTCCATGGAAAAATACTTGCAGCTGAGGTTTGCGCACCAATTTCGGCGCAGGACACCGGGCGGACACCTGGTAAATGTGGTCTCTTATGGTCAATCTTCCAATGATATGCCTACAAATACGTCACAATGCTGCAGACACCTTGGGGAAACGACAGAAAGGGCAGGCTCATTCATCTCGCATTCACAGCCATATAAGGAGACAATGGAAAACGGAGCCTCAAAAATCCTGCTGATTTCCTGGATGCCATTTCATCTTGGTTTTGCCTGTAGCTCACGTTCTAGGGCATGCACAGAGAATATCTTTGCAGTTCTGGAAACCTCAGAGTGTTTTCTTTCCAAAGCTATCAATTATATGCATAGTCGAGCATCTTTTTGTGACAAAATATCTTGTTTAAAACGGGCACGTCTTTTTATCCAAAAATGATATAGCGCCCCTAGAGTTTCAAGAGGATAAAGATGTATCTAACTAACCTCGCTGCATTTTGGTCCGATCCTTGTTCCACCTCTTCGTCAGAGGAGGAGTTAGAAGAAACCCATTACGGATATGTGAGGGGGGGGGGGTCACTGTATTTTAGATGTTTCCAAAACTTAATTGCTCTTTTTTGAGTTTTTATTATTAGTGGATATTGGCCTAATTCTGCCCTGCATGCATTGTTTGTAGTTTTCCTCTGGACATTTAGGAGAATCTTACAGAACTCTGCATGCAGGGTTTCAATGGGGTGTTTGTCCCATTTGATGAAGTCTTGTTTTGCAAGTGGACTCCACACCTCGCTGGCTTTAAGTGAAATTGGTACAATGATACATTCAATTAGTTTTAGTCAAATTGAATGGGTATTTCAATTTGAATTTGTTTTTTAATGGCGTAGTGTCCAGTCTGCTTTCTCTCTCAGTTCATTCACTGCATCATTAAGGTGTCCAGCTTATTTTTAAACCTAAGTAATTGTAGTGTGTGCAGTACTCTATATAATTGGTACCAATTGAGAACTTTGGTCTAATTCCTTGAGATGTGGATCTTCTCTGGAAAATCATTATTTTAGTATTTTTGGGGTTTACTGCCAGGGCCTGGTCTGGCAGTACTGCTCTAGCAGGTCCAGGCTCTGTGCTGTATGTGACAGAAGGCATAGGTCATCTGCGAAAAGTAGGCATTTAACTTTTGAATTGTGGAGACTAACACCAGTGGCTGAGGATTTTTCTAGAATAGTGACCAATTCGTTAAGGTAAATATTGAAGAATGCAGGGCTCAGATTGCAACCCTGGCGTAGACCTCACCCCTGGTTAAAGAATTCTGTTCTTTCCTTGCCAATTTTAATGCTGCGCGTATTGCCAGTATACATTGATTTAATTATGTCATATGTTTTACCCCCTACACCACTTTCAATAACTTTCTAGAACATGCCTGTATGCCAAATAGAATCAAATGCTTTTTGGAAGTTGATAAAGCAAGTGTATATTTTGGTATTATTTTGGTAGACATGTTTATCTATCAGGGTCTGTAGGGTGTAAATATGATCAGTCGTGCAATGTTTTGGTATAAATCCAATTTGGCTTTTACCCAAGACATTGTGCTTATTAAGGAAGTTCAAAGTCTTACATTTATAATACTACAGAAAACCTTCCCCAGGTTACTGTTCACACAAATGCCTCTGGAATTGTTAGGGTCAAATTTGTCTCCGTTCTTAAAGATTGGGGTTATGAGTCCTTGATTCCAGATGTCAGGGAAATAACCTACACTCAGGATCAAATTAAACAGTTTTAATACAGCCAATTGAAATGTTGCACTAGTGAGTTTGAGCATCTCATTTAGGATGCCATCAGGTCCGCATGCTTTTTTACATTTCAGGGCCTGAAGTTTCTTATAGAGCTCCTGGTCAATAATTGGGGAGTCCAGTTGGTTTTGATTGTCCTTAATAGCTTTTTCTAATCCATTCAACTTCTCATGAATTTGGCATTGCTCTGTGTTTGTGTCAATTTGAACGGTGTTGTAGAGTGTTTTAAAATGGATTGTCCTTATGTCACCATATGTCATCACTAATTCCTCTTGTTACAATTTTTTAAAAGGTTTTTCCAATTTTGCCAGCAGTTGTTTGTGTTTATGGACTCCTCAATTAGCGTCAGCTGCTTTCTGTTGTACTGTGCTTTTTTGAGTGTACGTTTATAGAGTTTTAAAGTCTCACAGTAATGAAGGTGTAATTCGTCATTATTTGGGTCTCTGTGCTTTTGGTTGGATAGTGTTCTACGTTTTTCCCTTATCATTTAACAATCTGCATCAAATCAGTTGTCATCTGTGGTCTTTTTTGTTTTGCTTTTTAACAATTTCAGTTGTACTTCTTTTGCCGTTTGCCTGAATATATAGTTGATGTTTTGTACAGCCAGATTGATGCATTTCTTTACTGAGTGAATGTGGCATCCAGAAAGTTATCTAAGAGTGTCTGGATATTTTGGCTCCAGGTTGATTTCTGGTATCTTCTGTGCTGTTTTGGGCCGATCTGTATGACATTTACATGTATGAATTTCTGATGTTGTACAGCTTACTGGGCTGTAAATGTGTGGTTTCTGTTCTTTTGAGGAACAATGCAATTTGGCTGTGATCAGACAGAGGTGTTAGTGGCTTGACAGTGAATGAGCTGAGAGAGAAAAGGTCAATGTCTGTGAACATTTAGTCTACTGTACTGTGGCTAAGAGGTGAGCAGTAGGTGAATCTCCCCAAAGAGTCCCCCCATAACCTACCATTGACAAAGTATAGACACAGGCTTCTACAGAGCTGCAACAGATCCCTTCCGTTATTGTTGGCGATGCTGTCACTGTTGTTTCTATGGGGGAGATGAAGACCGTAAGAAACACTATGGCCTGTAATAAAGCTGTGCTCGTTACATCAGGTAGTGTTCCTGTGCGTGCATTTGTGTCCCCTCTCTCTCTCTCTCTCTCATTCTCTTTATCTCTTTCTCTCTCTTTCTCTCTTTCTCTCTCTCTTTCTCTCTCTTTCTCTTTCTCTCTCTCTCTTTCTCTCTCTTTCTCTTTCTCTCTCTCGCTTTCTCTCTCTTTCTCTTTCTCTCTCTCACTCGCTCATTCTCTTTCTCTCTCTCTCTCTCTCTCTCTTTCTCTCTCTCTCTTTCTCTTTCTCTTTCTCTTTCTCTTTCTCTCTCTCTTTCTCTCTCTCTTTCTCACTCGCTCATTCTCTTTCTCTTTCTCACTCGCTCATTCTCTTTCTCTCTCTCTTTCTCACTCGCTCATTCTCTTTATCTCTCCTTCTCCTATCAACATGTATTTCTTATTCTTTCTTTCACTGATATAAAATGCATGTTCCTTCATTCTCTCTCTGTTTTCTCACACTGCACATTCTCTCAGAGGAACTTTTTCCTGAGAATCTAGGTTTTTACAAGGAACCGATACTCCAACTTTATGGGGTAAATTATAACAGCTGCCTTTTCTATTTCATTGTTCTCACATATCTAATATATATTCTCTCTCTCTCCATCACTCTCCATCCTCTCCCCTGAGGGTCATCAATAACTCCAGTCCAAGAATAGCTGATACCACACACTGAGATGGGAAGTTTTTTGTTTGTTTTTGTTTTTACAACGATTCGATTTGTATAGACTGACCAGGTGAGTCCAGGTGAATCCTTTATTGATGATACATGTTAAATCCACTTCAATCAGTGTAGATAAAGCAGAAGAGACAGGTTAAAGGAGTATAATTAAACCTTGAGACATTTGTCTGCCGTTCAGAGGGTGAACGTGCAAGACAAAATATTTAAGTGCCTTTGAATGGGGTGCGGTAGTAGGTGCCAGGCACACCGGTTTGTGGTAACAACTGCAACCCTCCTGGGTGTGTATCAAGAATGGTTCACCACCCAAAGGACATGCAACTTATTTAAAAAATAACGATATTAGCCCACCCAACACAGTTTTTTTATTGGTCCCTGCCCCTGAAAAACATCCCCACAGCATGATGCTGTCACCACCATGTCACCGTAGGGAGGGTTTTGGCCAGATGATGAGCAGTACCTGGTTTCCTCCAGACGTGACACTTGGCATTCAGGCCAAATAGTTCAATCTTGGTTTCATCAGACCAAATATATCTTGTTTCTCATGGTCTAAGAGTCCTTCAGGTGCCTTTTGGCAAATTTCAAGTGGACTGTCATGTGCCTTCTACTAAGGAGTGGATTCCGTCTAGCCACCCAACCATAAAGTCCTGATTGGTGGAGATGCTGCAGAAATGGTTGTCCTTCTGGAAGGTTCTACAATCTCCACAGGGGATCTCTGGAGCTCTGTCAGAGTGACCATCGGGTTCTTGGTCACCTCCCTGACCAAGGCCCTTTTCCCCCAATTGCTCAGTTTGCCGGGTGGCCAGCTCTCGGGAAGAGTCTTGGTGATTCCAAACTTCTTCCTTTTAAGAATGATGGAGGCCACTGTGTTGTGATCTTCCTGTCTGGGTTGCGCCCCCCCTGGGTTGTGCCGTGGCGGAGATCTTTGTGGGCTATACTCGGCCTTGTCTCAGGATGGTAAGTTGGTGGTTGAAGATATCCCTCTAGTGGTGTGGGGGCTGTGCTTTGGCAAAGTGGGTGGGGTTATATCCTTCCTGTTTGGCCCTGTCCGGGGGTGTCATCGGATGGGGCCAGTGTCTCCTGACCCCTCCTGTCTAAGCCTCCAGTATTTATGCTGCAGTAGTTTGTGTCGGGGGCTTGTGTCAGTTTGTTATATCTGGAGTACTTCTCCCTTCCTATTTGGTGTCCTGTGTGAATTTAAGTATGCTGTCTCTAATTCTCTCTTTCTCTCTTTCTTTCTCTCTCGGAGGACCTGAGCCCTAGGACCATGCCTCAGGACTACCTGACATGATGACTCCTTGCTGTCCCCAGTTCACCTCCAGTTTCAACTGTTCTGCCTGTGATTATTATTATTTGACCATGCTGGTCATTTATGAACATTTGAACATCTTGGCCATGTTCTGTTATAATCTCCACCTGGCACAGCAAGAAGAGGACTGGCCACCCCACATAGCCTGGTTCCTCTCTAGGTTTCTTCCTAGGTTTTGGCCTTTCTAGGGAGTTTTTCCTAGCCACCGTGCTTCTACACCTGCATTGCTTGCTGTTGAGGAGAGAGGGAGAGAGAGATGAGGAGAGGGAGAGAGAGAGAGGGAGGGAGGGAGGGAGGGAGGGATGAGGAGGGAGGGAGGGATGAGGAGAGAGGGAGGGATGAGGAGAGAGGGAGGGATGAGGAGAGAGAGAGGGATGAGGAGAGGAGAGAGAGAGAGAGAGAGAGAGAGAGAGAGCGAGATGAGGAGAGAGAGAGAGATGAGTAGAGAGAGATAGATGAGGAGAGAGAGAGATGAGGAGAGAGAGAGATATGAGGAGAGAGAGAGAGATGAGGAGAGAGGGAGGGATGAGGAGAGAGGGAGGGATGAGGTGAGAGAGAGAGATGAGGAGAGACAGAGAGTGAGAGAGATGAGAGATAAAGAGAGAGAGAGAGAGAGAGAGATGAGGAGAGAGAGATGAGGAGAGAGAGAGATGAGGAGAGAGGGAGGGATGAGGAGAGAGGGAGGGATGAGGAGAGAGAGAGAGATGAGGAGAGAGAGAGAGAGATGAGAGATGAAGAGAGAGAGAGAGAGAGATGAGGAGAGAGAGAGACGAGGAGAGAGGGAGGGATGAGGAGAGAGAGAGAGATGAGGAGAGAGAGAGAGAGAGAGAGAGAAAGCTACAGATACATTTCATAAAAATGTAGTATTGATTTCTGTTGGAATGCATCATGTCCGTTGGGCAGACAGACTAGACAGACTTACACTTAAAGCAGTTTCAGGTCCATATAAAAAGGGATCTGTTTTTCCATGTCACGTCTCATTTGGTGGTTCAAAAATCAAAACTTTAAACCCATTGTGCCCAATAATTGACTCCAGTCCTGTGTATTTTAGCGAGACAGCTGCATTGAATTTACACAATGAAATGTCTACTGTATAATTATTGCAACAACCCTTATCAAAGCCAGAACCCAGTGTGCTTAATGTTCCACCAACAAATAATGTAGAGTGGCCTAACAGAAAAGACAAACGAATAAAGCTCCTTCATTCTCTCTGAGGTAGAATGCTTTATACCTGACCCACCATGGCGTTTCTGTTGCGTTCTTCTATTGTGTGAGATTTACTGTTCAAATACACAGCCGTAAAATTCTTCATTTAGAATGTTCTAAGAACTTCTATTATTTTTGTTTTGTTTGTTTTGTTTATGGCTTCAGAAGGTTTAATACGACAAGCACAGCAACATTCTAAAAGCATTGAATTTTCTGGTCTGACTTTCATCCCATGAAGAAACAGAAAAACTGACTGTGTAATTATGAAAGGGTTGGTTTGAACTGGGGATGCAGACTTATTCCCTCACCCAAGTCAAAGCCAATCTAACGAAGGACGAGATCTTAACTTTACGCAAAACTACACTTTAACAGAAAACTGTAATTTATACAGTAATTTTGGGGTATTATCAACAGCAAAATACTGTGAAAGCATTATACTGCAGTATACTGTCAATGATTGTGTGAAAATGTTGTGGGAGGGGAAAGATTTGCTGTTTATTGAATGGTACGCTGTAAAAAAAATAAAAAATAAACGGTTGTTTTTATGGTAACTTACTAGGTGCCCTTTAAGTTATTGTAAAATAGGTACAGTATGTTACTGTAAATTCCAAATAAACCTTGGTTGAACAGTACATTACTGTAAAGTTTATATTAATTTGTTAAGATCACAGTTGCATTTACTTTTTTACAGTATAATAGAGTCAATTACATGTTATTGTACTGTGTGTTACTACACAGTACTTGCCTTGCTGTTGCATCCAGATTACAGTAGGTGTACTGCAATATGAAAATACAGCAACGTACTTGCCATTAGCTGCCTGTAAGTTAACTGTCAAATTCATGTAAACCCTTTTACATTGTATCAATATGTTGTTGCTAAACTCAACTAACAGGTCTTTGTGTAACTAGCAGTGACCCAGATCTTCAAGACCTGTCATCATGTGAGCCAACCAGTTTATGGTAAATTAGCATCAGTCACACCACAAGAGATACACTATTTACATTAAATTTATATTTATATGCAAACGATGTACGTCATTTTCACGAATGCCGTTTATCATGGACTACAATAGGATTCGCTAAGTAGTCTGTGATTTAAACTGACATTTATCATGGACTACAATAAGATTCGCTAAGTAGTCTGCGATTTAAACTGACATTTATCATGGACTACATGAGACTGGACTTAAACTTCCAGGAGGAAGATTGTAACGGCACTGCTGAAATCACATGGACGGATAATTAATGCTCTGTTATATTTACATGGTTAACAAATTATTATGATTCAAGCTTTACTGTATAGACAGAAAAAAAAATGATTTGTTAGACAGCCTATGGGTTTTACAAAATAACATTTCTTATCAGCGTCTGAAGGCGTTTGCTGATGTGTAAGTACTATGGCATCATTTGTTTACAGGCTGTGTAATCAGCAGCACATTAAATAGAGCCCCTGATTTAGGAGAGTATTGTGTGATATGAATAAACATTGTGCGAGCAAAGACAGGTCAATAAAATTATATAACGTGTGGGGGTGTAATAGGGCGTATTGTGGGAAATGATCATGGAAAATTTTACAGGTAGTTGGAATCCAATAGATATTGTAATAATATAATGAATTCTGGAGTCTGGATGATAATATGTCCAGAACAAGATGAAATCTCATTGGGTAAACCACACACACACACAGGCGCACACAGATACACGCACACACACACACACACACACACACACACACACACACACACACACACACACACACACACACACACACACACACACACACACACACACACACACACACACACACACACACACACACACACACACACACACACACACACATTTACCTGAAGGAGTTGGTTTGGCCTTAGTTAAGTTTTGGGCAACCCCAACTATACTCTTGTGTGTGTCTGCATGTCTCTGTATCTGTCTGTCTGCCTGTGTGCGTGCCTGTGTGTCCGTGTGTGTGTGTGTGTGTGTGTGTGTGTGTGTGTGCGTGTGTCTGTGTGCGCCTGTGTGTGTGCCTGTGTGTCCATGTGTGCCTGTGTGTGCGTGTGTGTGTGTGTGTGTGTGTGTGTGTGTCTGTGTGTGCGTGTGTGTGTGTGTGTGTCCGTGTGTGCCTGTGTGTGTGCCTGTGTGTGCCTCTCTCTCTCCCCCTCTCCCCCACACTCACTCTCTCTCCCCTGTCTCTCTCTCTCTCTCTCTGTCTTTCACTTTCTATTTCCCCCTCTCTCTCTCGCTCCCTCTGCAACTCTGTCCTATAATCTGGTTTCCAAGGAGGAGAGCGTGAGAGAGAGAGAGACAGGAAGGGAGAGAGAGAGAGAGAGAGAAATGGGGGGGTGAGCGAAAGAGAAAAAGTGAGAGAGAGGAGAGAGAGAAGGAAAGATAGAAAATAAAAGGAATGTAAGAGGTGGAGAGAAAGAAACTAGGGTGAGTGAGCTAGTAATTACCTGCAGCTGCGGTGCTTAGTTTGGGGTTGGGTGGGGGGGGGGGGGGGTGTGGAGGTGATGGTGGTGGTGGTACTGTATAAATCTGTAACCACATCAGAAATTATCCATACAATTGACAGTTTAGGAAAACCATGTGTGTGGCTCCTTAACACTCCCCAACCTACAGAGGTCTGGGTTAGACTACACTGTACACCGGAAGAACACTGAGGGGTGGTTGTAAACCAATAACTCTTATATGTAGGCTACTTACAGGGCTGATGGCTGGCACTTACTGTGGCACTCTGACTCAAAGACAAATTCATCTTAATTATGAAGAAGAAAAAGAAGTAAAACTGAATCAGACAAATGACTGTGTTATTTTCACCCCCTATACTCCCCTATTGTAAAACATCTAACCTCAGTCTATCAGAGCAGCCTATCAATCAATATAATGAGGCAGTCTGGCTTCAGGACAGAGTTATGGGTTACTGGGCAGAAAACGGGCAGTCGGTCTCACAATATTCTCTATTTGCAAGAAAAGTCGGGCTAGAGGCCGTTTAAGGACTGGAACCATTCACACATCTGAGATCAATAAATATGTCTGTCCGTCCGTTTACCTGTCTGTGGACTCACACAAACATGTGGTTCTGTGCTACTGTACACAGAATGCCAAGGATGACAGGTAAGCTCTGTGTGTGTGTGTGTGTGTGTGTGTGTGTGTGTGTGTGTGTGTGTGTGTGTGTGTGTGTGTGTGTGTGTGTGTGTGTGTGTGTGTGTGTGTGTGTGTGTGTGAGTGTGAGTGTGTGTGTGTGTGTGTGTGTGTGTGTGTGTGTGTGTGCGTGCGTGCGTGCGTGCGTGCGTGTGTGTGTGTGTCAAGACTGAGCCCTGGTACACTGTGTGTTAATGAAGCTCTGGTCTTAATAATGCAGGCCTGAGACCAGACATTTATCCATTTGGTTAAACTTTTGAAGGATTTAGTTAAAGGGCAGTGGTGGAGGCTGGAGAATTGTGCTAAGGGTCTGAGAGTCAGAGGCAGTACGGTAGGTCATTGAGTTTAAAACCAAACGGGCGGTCACCTCAACAGCTTTTCAAATATTGAACTTGACATTGAAGTGAAATGAAAATATGGAGCAGTGCCTGGATCAATGAAAGAAAGAAAAAAATAGACAGCATATTTATGATCTTCTAGAGTCTAGAGTCTCTTCTAGAGTCATCTAGTGTCTAGAGTCTCTTTTAGAGTCATCTAGAGTCTAGAGTCTCTTCTAGAGTCATCTAGTCTAGAGTCTCTTCTAGAGTCATCTAGAGTCTAGAGTCTCTTCTAGAGTCATCTAGAGTCTAGAGTCTCTTCTAGAGTCATCTAGAGTCTAGTCCCTTCTCCTCTAGAGTCTGGTCTCTTCCAGAGTCATCTAGAGTCTAGAGTCTCTTCTAGAGTCATCTAGAGTCTAGAGTCTCTTCTAGAGTCTTCTCGAGTCTAATGAATGTAAATGAAGGGGAAGACTAAGTATAATTCAAATGTTACTATGTCTTAGTCACGACTTTACTGGGGGATTTCCCTGGAAGACTGTGGCATTGTGCCTTGACAGACACATCCAACATGGAAGGGCTCTGTGGGCTCTGTGGCCTCTGTCTCTAAGTCCCAAATGGGCACCTATATAGTGCCCTACTTTTGACCAGGGCCCCCTAGTCCCTTTATAGTGCCCTACTTTTGACCAGGGCCCATATGGAAGAGGGTGCCATTTGGAACACAGCCAGTATGAAGATGTCTGGGGGGATTTTTGTCGCCTGGCCGATCCGATCTGTCCTCAGGAGAATCCAAGTGAAAGCATTAACTGGCATTAGTGGACGGGAGGAGGTAATAAGGCTGTGGACCGGGCAGCTCTGTTTCTGAGTCGAAGGGAGATTCATGAAGGAGTTTTTTTTGCATCTTGGTAGGCCGTCACTGTAAGTAAGAATTTGTTCTTAATTAACTTGCCTGGTTAAATAAAATAAATAAATACAACTCTGCAACCCTTAAGTTGCTCTGTAACTAAAAAAGTTGCTCTGGAACCAATGGGACTCTCTCTAACCAACCAGTAGCTCTGAAACCAAAGGGTCTCTCTGTAACCAACCAGTAGCTCTGAAACCAACGGGTCTCTCTGTAACCAACCAGTAGCTCTGAAACCAACGGGTCTCTCTGTAACCAACCAGTAGCTCTGAAACCAATGGGTCTCTAACCAACCAGTAGCTCTGAAACCTATAGGTAGCTCTCTAACCAACCAGTAGCTCTGAAACCAAAGGGTCTCTCTGTAACCAACCAGTAGCTCTGAAACCAACGGGTCTCTCTGTAACCAACCAGTAGCTCTGAAACCAACGGGTCTCTCTGTAACCAACCAGTAGCTCTGAAACCAATGGGTCTCTAACCAACCAGTAGCTCTGAAACCTATAGGTAGCTCTCTAACCAACCAGTAGCTCTGAAACCAAAGGGTCTCTCTGTAACCAACCAGTAGCTCTGAAACCAACGGGTCTCTCTGTAACCAACCAGTAGCTCTGAAACCAACGGGTCTCTCTGTAACCAACCAGTAGCTCTGAAACCAACGGGTCTCTCTGTAACCAACCAGTAGCTCTGAAACCAACGGGTCTCTCTGTAACCAACCAGTAGCTCTGAAACCAACGGGTCTCTAACCAGTAACCAAACTGAATATCCCTGTCATCAACAGGGTGACATGAATGAATATACACAGGAAGAGCATCTTACAGAATGCATATAATTATTTTTGCTTGAAGAAGGTGTCACTCAGAAGAGCTGAAGGTGAAAAAGCAACTGAAAAATGGGCAGCCAGAATGTGTGGTGTGTGTTGGCCTGGCCAACTACATTAGATGTTCCTTCCCTCTACCCTGTCTACTGGCTCTTCTTCATGGTTGGTCCCATGTCCTTCTGCCTCTGACTCTGGCCAGACCACCACACTCTGGCAGGCTGCTGTTACGTACGCCTCTATGAAGAGGGAACGCAACACCCTGCTCCAACTAAACTCTCCGTGAAGTGAAAGAGGTATGGACTGTAGGCGTGAGTAAGGATGACAAGAGGCAGAATGTGGTTCCGTTTACAAGGACTTTATTCCTTTACACGGTAATATGGGAAAAAGGGGCTGGACGGAACCAAAGCAGAGAAAGTAAATCTCAAAGCCCCCCTCTCCTATCTTACCTGCCTACCCACTACTTCCCTAACTTAGCACCACCTGGTGCCCTAAACCAAAATACAGGGGGTGGTCCGCCCAGGTCTTACCTATTGTGCCGATACAATGAATATACTACGGGTATATGTAAGCCCGCGGGCCTCTTGCCTATGCACTCCCTAGGTGCCTTCCCCTTCCCCCCTGAGAACAAATGAAACAGAATATTAAACAATTTCACAAACAAACTAAGAAACAAAGGACATCAAATAAGCTCTACCTGAGCAACAAACTCACAGAACATGCCAACTGCTACCAACAACTAACATAGTAAATTATCCACAGCCATCAGCCTCCTCTCTCAGCAATGACCTCCCTCACATTCAATCTCTCTGCAATGACCTCCCAGCAATGAACCCCCAGCAAAACTCTCTCCTGAACAGAACACTGGCTTTATATATAGCTTCAGAAGGAATAGGTAATTGGAGACAGCTCTCCAATTAGCCATGGAGTTGACCAATCAGCTGCTTGAGGGATTTCAGGAAGCAATTTCCTGAAATAAACACATGCACAAACACAAACTACGACACATAACCTGGGGAACGTAACACGCCCACCACAAGAATTGCAAACCTAGTTTTGCAATAACAAAAGCCATCGCATCCCCAGTTAGTAAACCTGTGATAGAGCGTCAGCAACCACATTTGCCGAGCCCTTCACATAAGCTATCTGTACATTATATCCTTGTACAATCAGAGCCCACCGAATAAGGCGGCGGTTCTGGTTGTACATTTGTTTCAAGAACACCAATGGATTATGGTCCGTGAAGACCATAACAGGCAAGGCACTGGAGCCCACATATACCTCAAAGAACTGTAAGGCAAGCAATAAAGCCAGCGTCTCTTGTTCAATTGTACTAAACATTATTACAGTGTTACAGTTGTCATGACGTTGGCCTCTTTGGGTATAGCAAGCCCCATCCCCCTCTCCCTGCCTCCCCCTTGCCTCCTTCAACTAGGCTGCTGTGGTCAGAGAGACATCGTAAATTCCTGAGGATCTCCTCATGGACACACAGTATAGAGAGAGTACATTTTCATAGAGAACAAAGGAATTCCTTCCACCTCACAGAACTTGAGATACGAACAAATATCATGTTCAGGAGAAAGTATAAAAGATCGGTGAAGAATCCAGCTACGAACTGGTCCGTTTGTCACAACTTGGTGAAGCTCATGCGAGACGGCGTGGCCACATTACCATAACACTTTTCATATAATAGAATCAGATATGAGGTTTACATCTAATTGTTGTATGAGATGAATGAGTGGGTATGATATTGTTTACACAATTTTACAATGTGATTTTGGATTGTTTAATGAAGGAAAACTCAAAAAAGGGATTGGAGTTAACTAAATCAGAGGACCGCCCCTGAGCCCAGTTAGGGTCAGGCGTCCTGGGACAGCCCTTTTCTGCCATTCCGAATAAAACCCAACTTTGAGAAATTATCAGGAGACCATGTTTTTCTCCAATAGGAGGGGACAAAGGTTGTAGACCATTGCTGAATCTTTTAACTATACCACGTGGTTAAGCTCTTAGACTATCGATACCGACAGAATAAGAACAAGTCTTTGATATTAATTACTAGTCTGCAGATAGGAATTCGGTATCATTGAACACGAAGAACGACAACCGCCGAAACATCCATTCTATAACAAATGAATGAATGTCACTCTGAACTATCCTCTCTAACCAAGAGAGAGAGAGAGAGAGAGAGAGAGAGAGAGAGAGAAGGAGAGGATGAAACTCTCCAACAGAAACAAACTTTTCACCAGCGAACAAGACGACACATTGAACGTAAATATATATATATATATAATGATTGCAATTGTTCCCGAGTGAGTGAGCCTTCATGTGCAAAGGATTAGCATTTCAATTGTTATAATTATCACTCTGTAGTGACTTCTTAGTCGACCCCCACTTCCCCTTTTGTCTAACAAGCCGTCATGCCGGTTTAGCCCACTAGGGCACATTCTCCTATCATTTCTTGTAACCACATTTACCTTGTTTGTTTGTTTGTTTATGTATTTCCGTGAATGACTTAGTTAGTAATAAATAAACCATTTAAGACAATTGATGTATGGATGACTCATAGTGGAGACTGGGTTCGTGCAGATAACCAACAATTTACAACGTTTGGAATGAGACTAACGTGAGGTAAAGTAAATAATTCATTAATTCGAAGACTAATTGATAAGATAAAATATCTGAAAAGTTATTTTAGGAAATGATAACTTTGTAATCTGAATATTTTTCCTTGGTGCCCCGACTTCCTAGTTAATTACAGTCTGTCTGTCTGTCTGTCTGTCTGTCTGTCTGTCTGTCTGTCTGTCTGTCTGTCTGTCTGTCTGTCTGTCTGTCTGTCTGTCTGTCTAACAACAATGATGTCTGTCTGTCTGTGTCGCTCTCTCCAAATTCTGCTCTGCATGCATAATTTGGTGTTCTAAGTTGTACATAGAGGATATTTTTGCAGAGTTCTGCATGCAGTCTAAATTTGGTGGTTGTCCCATTTTGTGAATTCTTGGTTGATGAGTGGGCCCCAGACCTCACAACCATTAAAACTTCTTACAGCTGAGATCCTGTTAACGGGATCGATATGACAACAGCCAGATTCAAAACAACAGAAATCTCATAATTAAAATTCCTCAAACATACAAGTATTTTACACCATTTTAAAGATAAAGTTGTTGTTAATCCCACCACAGTGTCCGATTTCAAAACTGTGTTTACAGAGAAAGCACAGCAAACGATTATGTTAGGTCACCGCCTAGTCACAGAAACACACAGCCATTTTTCCAGCCAAAGAGAGGAGTCATACAAAGCAGAAATAGAGATAAAATTAATCCCTAACCTTTGATGATCTTCATCAGATGACACTCATAGGACTTCATATTACACAATACATGTACATGTTTTGTTCCATAAAGTTCATATTTATATCCACAAATCTCAGTTTACATTGGCGTGTTATGTTCAGTAGTTCCAAAATATCTGGTGATTTTGCACAGAGCCACAACAATTGAAAGAAATTCTCGTTATGAACATTGATAAAAGATACAACTGTTATGCATGGGGCGGCAGGGTAGCCTAGTGGTTAGAGCGTTCAAATCCCCGAGCTGACAAGGTACAAATCTGTCGTTCTGCCCCTGAACAGGCAGTTAACCCCCTGTTCCTAGGCCGTCATTGAAAATAAGAATTTGTTCTTAACCTCTTGATGCTATGGGGGCGCTATTTCATTTTTGGATGAAAAACGTTCCCGTTTTTAAACAAGATATTTTGTCACAAAAAGATGCTCGACTATGCATATAATTGATAGCTTTCGAAAGAAAACACTCTGACGTGTCCAGAACTACCAAGATATTTTCTGTGCGTGCCCTAGAACGTGAGCTTCAGGCAAAACCAAGATGAGACGGCATCCAGGAAATGAGCAGGATTTTTGAGGCTCTGTTTTCCATTGTCTCCTTATATGGCTGTGAATGCGAGAGGAGTAAGTCTGCCCTTTCTGTCGTTTCCCCAAGTTGTCTGCAGCATTGTGACGTATTTGTAGGCATATCATTGGAAGATTGACCATAAGAGACCACATTTACCAGTTGTCCACCCGGTGTCCTGCGCCGAAATTGGTGCGCAAAAGTCAGCTGCAAGTATTTTTCCATGGAATTTAGAGAAGAATGCAAGCTTCCACGAACGATATATCAATGAAGAGATATGTGAAAAAACACCTTGAGGATTGATTCCAAACAACGTTTGCCATGTTTCGGTCGATATTATGGAGTTAATTCGGAAAAAGTTTGACGTTGTAGGTGACTGAATTTTCGGTTCGTTTCGGTAGCCAGATGCGATGTACAAAACGGAACGATTTCTCCTACACACAGACGCTTTCAGGAAAAACTGCGCATTTGGTATGTAACTGAGTCTCCTCATTGAAAACATCCGAAGCTCTTCAAAGGTAAATGATTTTATTTATTTGGTTATCTGGTTTTTGTGAAAATGTTGCGTGCTAAATGCTACTCAAAATGCTAAGCTAGCTTTGCATACTCTTACACAAATTAGTCAATTTCTATGGTTCAAAGCATATTTTGAAAATCTGAGATGACAGTGTTGTTAAGAAAAGGCTAAGCTTGAGAGCAGACGCATTATTTTCATTTTATTTGCGATTTTCAGAAATCGTTAACGTTGCGTTATGCTAATGAGCCTGAGGCTTTAGTCACGATCCCGGATCCGGGATGGGGAGTTTCAAGAGGTTTTAACTAACTTGCATAGTTAAATAAAGGTAAAATATATAAAAAAATTAGATCCACTACACCTTAATTCAACCGCTGTGTCAGATTTTAAAAAAACTTTACGGAAAAAGCATACTATGTAATAATCTGAGTACAGCGCTCAGACAACAAAACAAGCCAAACAGATAGTCAGAAATAGCATTATAAATATTCACTTACCTTTGATGATCTTCATCAGAATGCACTCCCAGGAATCCCAGTTCCACAATAAATGTTTGTTTTGTTCGATGAAGTCCACCCTTTATGTCCGAATACCTCCTTTTTTTTGCATGTCCAAACTCACGAGGTGCGGGCAAGTCCAGGCGAAAATTCAGACGAAAAGTCATGTTACAGTTTGTAGAAACATGTCAAACGATGTATAGAATCAATCTTTAGGAAGTTTTTAACATAAATCTTCAATAATGTTTCAACCGGAGAATTCCTTTGTCTGTAGAAATGCAATGGAACGCAGCTAACTCTCATGTGAGCACGCGTGATGGCACTCTGCCAGACCCCTTACTCAATCAGCTCTCATTCCCCCCTCCTTCACAGTAGAAACCTCAAACAAGATTCTAAAGACTGTTGACATCTAGTGGAAACCTTAGGAAGTGTAATATGATCCCACAGACACTGTATATTCGAAAGGCAATGACTTGAAAAACTACAAACCTCAGATTTCCCACTTCCTGGTTGGATTTTTGTTATACTGGAGTTGGAGTTCTGTTATACTCACAGACATCATTCAAACAGTTTTAGAAACATCCAAGTGTTTTCTATCCAAATCTACTAATGATATGCATATATTAACAACTGGGCCTGAGTAGCAGGCAGTTTACTCTGGGCACCTTATTCATCCAAGCTACTCAATACTGCCCCCAGTCATAAGAAGTTATGGGCAATGGGTTCTATAACTGATTCAAGTATTTTTAGCCAGATCCTAATTGGCATGTTGAATTTTATGTTCCTTTTGATGGCATGGAAGGCCCTTCTTGCCTTGTCTCTCAGGTCGTTCACAGCATTGTGGAAGTTACCTGTGGTGCTGATGTTTATGGTGTGCTCTAGGGCAACGGTGTCTAGATGGACTTTCTATTCATGTTCCTGGCAACTGGACCTTACTTGGAACGCCATTATTTTTGTCTTACTGAGATTTACTGTCAGGGCCCAGGTCTTTCTCTCTCCCTCTCTCCCTCTCTACCCCCGGTCTCTCCTTCCAGCGGAACATTCATGTGCAGAACACAGTGGTCCAAGGCCCATAAATCTTATAGCCTTTCAGCACAGTCTATTTATTTGTTTTCCCCCGACACACATCTCACACCTATGGCTTCGCCACATGTCCTCATCCTCTTCACAGTCATTGACTCAACACAGCAGATCAGGGCTTCCAAGACTAACTTGAACATAGCAGGATATATTTTATCCTGCTTTTAGTTGAACACGGCAGGATATATTTTATTCTCCTTTTAGTTCAAAAAGGCAGGATATAATTTATTCTCCATTCAGAACAAGACGACAGGACATATTTTATTCTCCTTTCAGTTGAGTTGACTGGCAGGTTATACTTTATTGTCAAATTAGTTCAAGATGGCAAGATGTATTTAATCCTCCTTTTAGCTCAAGATGGCAGGACATATTAAATTCTAATTTTAGTTGAAGACAGCAGGATATATTTTATTCTCCTTTTAGTTGAAGACGGCAGGATATATTTCATTCTCCTTTTAGTTGAAGACGGCAGGATATATTTTATTCTCCTTTTACTTGAAGACGGCAGGATATATTTCATTCTCCTTTTAGTTGAAGACGGCAGGATATATTTCATTCTCCTTTTAGTTGAAGACGGCAGGATATATTTCATTCTCCTTTTAGTTGAAGACGGCAGGATATATTTCATTCTCCTTTTAGTTGAAGGCGGCGAGATATATTATTTTCTCCTTTTAGTTCAAGATTGCGGGATATATTTGATCTCCTTTAAATTGAAGACGGAGGGACATATTTTATTCTCCAATTAGATTATGTCGGCAGGATATATTTTGTCTTCCTTTCAGTTCAAGACAGCAGGATATATTTTTCTCCTTTAAGTTGAAAAAGGCTGGAAATACTTTTTTCTCCTTTAAGTTGAGTTGAATGATTTTTGAACACGGCAGAATATATTTTAATTCTCCTTTCAGTTCAAGAAGGCAGTGTATATTTTTATTTTCCTTTGAGTTCAAGACTTAAGGATATATTTTATCCTTTTTAAGTTCAAGAAGGCAGGATATATATTTTTCTCCTGTTGAAAATGGAAGGACAATTGTTTTCTCCTTTTAGTTGAAGACAGCAGGATATATTTATATATTTTTTTTAAGACCCCAGGATATTTTTTATTCTTCTTTTAGTTGATGAAGGCAGGATATATTTTTTATTCTCCAATTAGTTGATGTCGGCAGGATATACTTTTTTCTCCTGATAGTTGAAGACGGCAGGATATATTTTATTCACCTTTAATTTCAAGACTGCAGGATATATTTTATCCCACCTTTTGTTCAAGCTAGCAGGATATGTTTTATTTAAAAAAAAATCATGACGGCAGGATAGATTTGACTCACCTTTCAGTTCAAGACGGCAGGATATATTTAATTATAATTTTTTATCAAGACGGCAGGATATATGTTATTCTCCTTTTAGTTCAGGACGGCATTATTGATTTTATCCTTCGTTATTTATATTCTCAAATTTGTTGAAGGCATCAGGATATTTTTTATTCTCCTTTTAGTTGAAGACGACATTATTTATTTTATTCTGCTTTTAGTTGAAGACGGCATTATTTATTTTATTCTCCTTTTAGTTGAAGACGGCATTATTTATTTTATTCTGCTTTTAGTTGAAGACGGCATTATTTATTTTATTCTGCTTTTAGTTGAAGAGGTCAGGTTATATTTTATTCTCAAATTATTTGAAGACGATGGTATATATTTTATTCTCCTTTTAGTTGAAGACATCAGGATATAATTTATTCTCCTTCTAGTTGAACACGGCAGGATATATTTAATTCTCCTATTAGTTGAAGACAGTGGGATATATGTTATTCTCCAATTAGTTGAAGTCGGGCAGAATATTCTTTAATCTTCTTTTAGGTGAAGATGGCAAGATATATTTAATTCTGCATTCAGTTGAAGACTGCAGGATATATTTTATTCTCCTCTTGTAACGACGTTCTTCTGTTGAAGGAGGTGCGGACCAAAATGCAGCGTGGTGGTTACTCATGTTTATTAATGAAAATACGACTAGACATGAAATAACTGAATGTACAAAACAACAGACAGAACGTGAAAAACTATACAGCCTATCTGGTGAACATAAACACAGAGACAGGAACAATCACCCACGAAACACTCAAAGAATATGGCTGCCTAAATATGGTTCCCAATCAGAGACAACGAAAATCACCTGACTCTGATTGAGAACCGCCTCAGGCAGCCATAGACTATGCTAGACACAGCACAAAACCCCAAGACAAAAACACACCACAATAACCAATGTCAAACCCTGGCCTGACCAAATAAATGAAGACAAACATAATATATTTCGACCAGGGCGTGACACCTCTCAGTTCACTGAAGCAGGATATATTTTATTCTCCTTTTAGTTTAATGAGGCAGGATATGTTTTTTATCCTTTAAGGTGAGTTGACTGAGTTGAACACGGCAGGATATATTTCATTCTCCTTTCAGTTGAAGACTGCAGGATATATTTCATTTTCATTTCAGTTGAAGACTGCAGGATACATTTGAATCTCCTTTTAGTTCAAGCAGGCAGGACATATTTCATCCTCCTTTTGGTTCAAGACACAAAATATGTTTTATTCTCCTTTTAGTTCAAGCAGGCAGGACATATTTCATCCTCCTTTTGGTTCAAGACACAAAATATGTTTTATTCTCCGTTTAGCTCAAGACGGTAGAATATATTGTATTCTCCTTTAAGCTCAAAAGAGCAGGGTATATTTTATTCTCCTTTTAGATCATCACGGCAGGATATATTTTATTCTCCTTTTAGTTCAAGCAGGCAGGATATATTTTATTCTCCTTTTAGATCATCACGGCAGGATATATTTTATTCTCCTTTTAGTTCAAGCAGGCAGGATATATTTTATTCTCCTTTTAGATCATCACGGCAGGATATATTTTATTCTCCTTTCTGTTCAAGCAGGCAGGACATATTTTATTCTCCTTTTAGATCATCACGGCAGGATATATTTTATTCTCCTTTCTGTTCAAGACGGCAGGATATATTTGTTTCTCCTTTAGTTGACGACGGCAGGATATATTTTATTCTCCTTTTATTTCAAGACTTAAGAATATATGTTATCCTCCTTTAAGACCTGTTTGGGATAGGGGGCAGCATTTTCACGTTTGGATGAAAAGCAGCCTGCTACTCAGTCACAGTTCCTAATATTTGCATATTATTAGTAGATATGGATAGAAAACACTCTGAAGTCTCTTCAACTGTTTGAATGATGTCTGTGAGTATAACAGAACTCATATGGTAGGCGAAAACCTGAGAAAAATCCAACCAGGAAGTGGGAAATCTGAGGTTAGTAGTTTTTCAAAGCTTGGCCTGTCGAATACACAGTGTCTATGGGGTGAAACTTCCTAAGGGCTACACTAGATGTCAACCGTCTTTAGAAACTTGTTTGAGGCTTCTACTGTAAAGGAAGGGCTCACAAGGCCTCTTTGAGTCATTGGTCTGGCAGAGTGCCACAGGCTCGTGACGCTCGTTCATGTGAAAGTTACCTCTCGTTCCATTGCTTTTCTACAGACAAAGGAATTGTCCGGTTGGAACATTATTGAAGATTTATGTTAAAAACATCCTAAAGAATGATTCTATAGATCGTTTGACATGTTTCTACGGACTGTAACGGAACCTTTGGACTTTGTCTGGACCTAGTGCTTACGCCTCAGCAAGATGCATTACTGGGCTGAACACGCTAACAACAAGTAGCTATTTGGACATAAATGATTAACTTTATTGAACAGATCAAACATTTATTGTGGAACTGGGATTCCTGGGAGTGCATTCTGATGAAGATCATCAAAGGTAAGTGAATATTTATGATGCTATTTCTGACTTCTGTTGACTTCAAAATAGTGGATATCTTTCTGGGTTGTTTTGGTCTCAGATCGCTGTACTCAGTTTATTGCATGGTATGCTTTTTCCATAAAGTCTTTTTGAAATCTGACAAAGCAGTTCCATTAAGATGAAGTCTATCTTTAATAATGAATAACACTTCTATCTTTTATCAATGTTTATTATGAGAATTTCTGGAAATTAATGTGGCTCTCTGCAAAATCACCGGATGTTTTGGAAGAAAACATTACTGCACGTAACGCGCCAATGTAAACTGAGATTTTTGGATATAAATATGCACTTTATCGAACAAAACATTCATGTATTGTGTAATATAATGTCCTATGAGTGTCATCTGATGAAGCTCATCAAAGGCTAGTGATTCATTTTATCTATTCTATCTGCATTTTGTGACTCCTATCTTTGTCTGGAAAAATGGCTGTGTGTGTTTTTGTGACTTGGGTCTGACCTAACATAATCATATATTTTGCTTTCGCTGTAAAGCCTTTTTGAAATCGGACAGGATGGGAAGATTAACAAGATGTGTATCGTTCATTTGGTGTATTGGACTTGTTAATGTGTGAAAGTTACATATTTCTAAAAAATATTTTTAAATTTTGCATGCTGCCGTTCAAGACAGCAGGATATATTTCATTCTCCTTTCAGTTGAAGACTGTAGGATATATTTTATTCTCCTTTCAGTTGAAGACTGCAGGATACATTGTATTCTCCTTTCAGTTGAAGACTGCAGGATACATTTTATTCTCCTTTTAGTTGAAGACTGCAGGATACATTTTATTCTCCTTTTAGTTGAAGACTGCAGGATATATTTTATTCTCCATTTGGTTGAAGACTGCAGGATGTATTTTATTCTCCTTTTGGGTCAAGACACAAGATATGTTTTATTCTTCTTTTAGCTCAAGACGGCAGTATATTGTTTTTCTCGTTTTAGTTCAAGATGGCAGGATATATAAAAAAAATAATAATAATTTGAGACGGCAGGAAATATTTCATTCTTCTTTCATTTCAAGATGGCAGGATATATTTTATTCTCCTTTTAGGTCAAGACTTTAGGATATTTTTTTATTCTCCTTTTAGTTGAGTTGACTGATTTGAACACTGCAGGATATATTTTATTTTCCTTTTAGTTCAAGACAGCAGGATATATTTTATTCTCCTTTTACTTTTTCACTTCTGTGTTCCTGACCTGTCCACCAGCTAGCTGCGGGCGATCAGCTCCTACTAGTCTGGTTTGTAGCCTATCTGTCTGTTCTCAAAGTTTGCTGGCCTACACCATTCGTATCCTGCCTCTGGTGACCTCTGTCCCTGGTATGGGTCTTATTAAAATTCAGAGGTTTGTCTTGAGATGAGCGCTCAGAGGATCTCATCCCAATCCCTGTACTGAGTAACCTCATAGACAGTTTTCATAGTTTATCTTTACTGTCCATTCCTCACTGACTCAGTAGCATTAAAGGCCAACTTCGCATAACATCATACAATACAGTCGCCTGAATCTAAAGAAAATTGACACACAAAAAATCCCTTCTTGATTCTCCCTCTCCTTTTCTCATTTTTACTTCTTTTACATAGCTTTGGAAAAGTGCTCAGCATATGTGGGAACTCCTTCAAGAATGTTGGAACAACATTCCAGGTGAAGCTGGTTGAGAGAATGCCAAGATTTTGCAAAGCTGTCATCAAGGCAAAGGGTGGCTACTTTGAACAATCTCAAATATAAAATATATTTTGATTTCTTTATCACTTTTTGTGGTTACTACATGATTCCATATGTGTTATTTCATAGTTTTGATGTCTTCATTATTATTCCACAATGTAGAAAATAGGAAAAATAAAGAAAAACCCTTGAATGAGTAGGTGTGTCCAAACTTTTGACTGGTACTGTACATGTATGAAAATATTATGTTTGTTGTCTTCTGGTGCGTATCCAATATATAACTCCTAAAAAATTTTTTTTTTAATGTAATACCTTATGCATTTTTTGGGCTATTATTGTTCTGTACTTTTAAATGTATTTGTACATTTTAAACAAACCCCATGAAGACTAGCTGCAGCAGTAGCTAATGGGATCATTTCAAGCAGAGCTAAATAACAGATTACATGAACTGGAATGACACTCTCACTCAAAAGACAAGCTGTGAGCAAACCACGCCCCAAAATATTAAAAGGAGACCTCCCCGATATGAGAGTAAAAGAGGAAATAAACATTTTTTTTAACTGCAAATAACCATTGAAAGGCTCAAAGGGTTATTTGGCTCAGTTTGGTTCCACATAAGAACCTTCACTGTCATTGAGGAATAAAGGAACCCTCATTTTTTGTGTGTACAGTGTGGGAATTTGCAGTGGTGGCTGTGCTGATTCGGGGGGGATTAAGTCAAAATTAGTGACGTCGCAGTACAACATATTTTAAGGGTATGTTTGCTGTTTTGGGTGTGAACTAGTAGTTGACAGCATTACTCTCCAAAGAGAGTCGCTCACATATGCAAATTGACAGATATCGATGAGCAGCTCTGCTGTCTAGCTCTGCTACATCGCTGTTTATGACCATTTCCCCTGTATGAATGTCATGGTGACTTTCCATTTATATACCACTAATAGATCATTTATAGGGCATGTGTTCTGTCTTTCTCTCAACAGGGTGAGCGTCATGCCTCATCGGGCAGTCTAAACAACACAGCACAGCTCTGGGTTCCTTACTGATCACTGTGTGGGCTGCATGTCGCAGACCTGGGTTCAAATACTATTTGAAACCTTTCAAATACCTTCAGCAATTTGCTTTAGTCTACCCGGAGTGCCGAGATGAGCTGGGTTTGCTTTTCTACAACCATTATATTAGTTCCGTTGTACCAGGCAAGCTCAATCAAGCCCAGATACAGTATTTTGAAATGATTTAAAGTACTCTTTGAGCCCAGGTCTTGTATGTTGTTAATGAGCATTCTCATCCACTACCACATAAATACAAACAATACAATGACCTCTGTTCTGACTTCACTGCGGGGACAAAAAGCACTTTCCAACCAGAAGCAGCGGCTGTGAGAAAAAAAACTCCAACTAAATCGTCATAACAATCTCGTGAAGGATGTCTAATTCATGGTAAGGTCTGTAGCATGCTTTCCCAAAGTGTTCTGTCAATCTGCTGGTTAGGGTCTACATCCCAAATGGTACTCTATTCTCTGATATATTTCCTATGGGGCCCCAGTCAAAAGTAGTGCACTATATACTAGGGGTGCCATTTGGAGTGCAAATGTAGTGTTCGTTCCAATATGTCCAAACCAAGCTGGTACACTCCAAAGCCACAGAGACACTTAGAGTGAATGGTATTTTTTTTTATTTTTTTTTGTAAATCTGGAATCAGATCAGTTCAATCAAAGTCTTTCAAAAAGAGAGAGAGAACCGCTACCACCAAACCGTTTACACGAACATTATGCTCAGATGAAGGACTGGGAAATGAAAATGTTGATCGCATTTCTTCACACGACATTATAAAAACAATAACTACTCAAAAAAAACGTAAAATGTGTAAAAAAGAAATCAACAAAAAACAATAAGATGGAAAGAAGCTGTAGAACAAAAACCCAAGAGTAGGAAGGCCTTTAAAAAAACATCACTACTCAAGAATGGTCTTCTGAACACTAGACGAGACAACACAGTCCACAGTCTTTTATTGAGATACATAAGAAACTGCTGAAACCTCGGCTATCCAACGGCCAGTGAACAGCAGCGCAGATGGATCTAGGAAATAGTGTTTTGTTGCTCAATTGCAGGCACTTAGATTTTATAGATTAAAACTCTAAGGGTGGCACCCATAAACGTAAGTGTTTACAAACCTTTTAAAACACCTAATTTGTGATTAGAGGCAAATACCCGCATGCAAAAATATTACAGTTTACTATAGAATACTGTAGCACTTAATATAGAATTCTGTAGTAAACTGTAGTACACCGTAGAATACTACACTACACACTGTAGTATCCCTCAACCATGTGTATTACTTACTATAGAATTGTGGAGTATAACATAGAATACTATAGTAAATACTACAGTATACTACAGACCACAAAAAACAACACAGTTCGCAAAAGAAACACTACAGTAATTCTTATAATATATAGTAGAGTATTTCATTGGCATATACCCTGCCCATTCCCATCCGCCATATTCAAAGTTGTTGCACCCGTAACTGCGAAACCTACATGCCAAGTATAAAAGATATACTGCATGTGTTTTGTACAAATTATAGAAAAGAGCAGAAGCACTGAACTATCTGAATAATATAGTATTTATAGTATACTATAGTATTTTTTAAATGTGGGTAAGTTGTTTGTTTAATGGTTGTTTGTTAAATGCACCATTAACTTCAGTCTTTTGAAATTAGTGTGAAGCTCACGTACAGTACTTTATTACCTACAGTACTTTATTACCTACAGTACTTTATTACCTACAGTACTTTATTACGTACAGTACTTTATTAAACTGGCGATGTACACTATTATTAACATTCAATACTATTAGATAATGATTGATATCATAATCATTGTTGTTAGACAGACAGACAGACAGACAGACAGACAGACAGACAGACAGACAGACAGACAGACAGACAGACAGACAGACAGACAGACAGACAGACAGACACAAAGAGACAAAGAGACGGACACAAAGACACAAAGAGACAGACACAAAGAGACAGACACAAAGACACAAAGAGACAGACACAAAGAGACAGACACAGACACAAAGAGACAGACACAAAGACACAAAGAGACAGACAAAAAGAGACAGACACAAAAACACAAAGACACAAAGACACACAGAGACAGACACTAAGAGACAGACACAAAGACACAAAGACACAAAGACACACAAAGAGACAGACACAAAGAGACAAAGAGACAGACACAAAGACACAAAGAGACAGACACAAAGAGACAAAGAGACAGACAGAGAGAAGACAGCAGGAACGCGCTGTGAAACGCAACAGGACAAAAAATAAAAACAGAAGAAGGGGTGAGATGGAAACATGGAGAGTTAGCCAAGTGGTCCGATGCATGTGGTTGCTCGCCAGCAGGCAGGATAAAGGAGCTGTTTCCCCTGGCCGGGTGCTGCTGGGCTAGATTAGCATCACTTCAGACTCTCATGAGCTCTGACATGAGAACGCTTATGAAACTCAGACACAAACATGAGACAGCTTCTGAATGGGCCTGGAAGAGGAGAGAGATGAGATCCACAGATCATTGGAGCCTGAGAGTGGGAGGGAGGGAGAGAGGGAGAGAGGGAGGGAGGGGAAGGGAGAGAGAGAGAGAGAGAGAGAGAGAGAGAGAGAGAGAGAGAGAGAGAGAGAGAGAGGGAGGGAGGGAGGGAGGGAGGGAGGGACAGTAAATAACAGTCAAATTATCACCACCCATGTAACATCAATGTAAATCTAGCAGTGCAGACACTTGATAACGATTAATGCTTTGGGGATTTGAACGTGCAACCTTTTGGTTGAGTGTGTCGATCTTTCTGCGGTGAAAAGCGGGTTTATACTTAGTGTTTGGAACATGTACAATATGATTAGGGTACAGTGTTGTTCCCTGGGGTACACAAATGGCAAAGGTACACATACGAACTCACATGGTACTGTTATGTACTTGAGTGAAGACCCAAAAGCGGTTTTAACAGAAAACAGAGTTCTTTAATGAAAAACAGGAATGGCATAAATCCTCTTCCAACGTAGTCAATGGAACAAAAAGAACGTTAGAATAATGCAGGATGCACCTGCCAGGCAGACTCCGACAGGATAGGACAAGGTGGAAGCAAACGGGACGACAGCTTGCTTCTGGCATCAAAAACACAAACAAGAATCAGACACTGAAAGTAGCAGGAACAGAGAGAGAAATAGAGACCTAATCAGAGGGGAAGAGAGAACAGGTGGGAAAGAGTGAATGAGCTAGTTAGGGGAGATGTAGAACAGCTGAAGAATGAGAGACAGAGAAGGTAACCTAAAAAGACCAGCAGAGAGAGACAGAGTGAAGAGAAAGGACAGGAACAGACATAACAAGACATGACAGTACCCCCCACTCACCGAGCGCCTCCTGGCGCACTCGAGGAGGAAACCTGGCGGCAACGGAGGAAATCATCGATCAGCGAACGGTCCAGCACGTCCCGAGAGGGAACCCAACTCCTCTCCTCAGGACCGTACCCCTCCCAATCCACTAGGTACTGATGACCACGGCCCCGAGGGCGCATGTCCAAAATCTTACGAACCCTGTAGATGGGTGCGCCCTCGACAAGGATGGGGGGGACGAGCGGGGGCGCGAAGAACGGGCTTAACACAGGAGACATGGAAGACCGGGTGAACGCGACGAAGATAGCGCGGGAGAAGAAGTCGCACTGCGACAGGATTAATGACCTGAGAAATACGGAACGGACCAATGAACCGCGGGGCCAACTTGCGAGAAGCTGTCTTAAGGGAAGGTTCTGAGTGGAGAGCCATACTCTCTGACCGCAACAATATCTAGGACTCTTGGTCCTACGCTATTAGCGGCCCTCACAGTCTGCGCCCTATTACGGCAAAGTGCCGACCTGACCCCCTTCCAGGTGCACTCGCAACGCTGGACAAAAGCCTGAGCGGAGGGGACGCAGGACTCGGCGAGCTGAGATGAGAACAGCGGAGGCTGGTACCCGAGGCTACTCTGAAAAGGGGATAGACCGGTAGCAGACGAGGGAAGCGAGTTGTGGGCGTACTCTGCCCAGGGGAGCTGTTCTGACCAAGACGCAGGGTTACGAAAAGAAAGACTGCGTAAAATGCGACCAACAGTCTGATTGGCCCGTTCGGCTTGACCGTTAGACTGGGGATGAAAGCCGGACGAGAGACTGACGGAAGCCCCAATCAAACGGCAAAACTCCCTCCAAAATTGAGACGTGAACTGCGGGCCTCTGTCGGAAACGACGTCAGACGGAAGGCCATGAATTCGGAAAACATTCTCGATAATGATCTGAGCCGTCTCCTTAGCTTATCGAGAGGAATGAAATGAGCCGCCTTAGAGAATCTATCGACAACCGTAAGAATAACTGTCTTCCCGCTGATGAAGGCAGTCCGGTGATAAAATCTAAAGCGATGTGAGACCACGGTCGAGAGGGAATGGGAAGCGGTCTGAGACGGCCGGCAGGAGGAGAGTTCCCAGATTTAGTCTGCGCGCAGACCGAACAAGCGGCGACAAATCGACGCGCGTCACGTTCCCGAGTGGGCCACCAGAAACGCTGGCGAATGGAAGCGAGCGTACCCCGAACGCCGGGGTGGCCGGCTAACTTGGCAGAGTGGGCCCACTGAAGAACGGCCGGACGAGTAGGAACGGGAACGAACAGAAGGTTCCTAGGACAAGCTCGCGGCGACGGAGTGTGAGCGAGTGCTTGCTTTACCTGCCTCTCAATTCCCCAGACAGTCAACCCGACAACACGCCCCTCAGGGAGAATCCCCTCGGGGTCGGTGGAGACCTCAGAAGAACTGAAGAGACGAGATAAAGCATCAGGCTTGGTGTTTTTGAGCCCGGACGATAAGAAATAACAAACTCGAAACGAGCGAAAAACAGAGCCCAACGAGCCTGACGCGCATTAAGTCGTTTGGCTGAACGGATGTACTCAAGGTTCCTATGGTCAGTCCAAACGACAAAAGGAACGGTCGCCCCCTCCAACCACTGTCGCCATTCGCCTAGGGCTAAGCGGATGGCGAGCAGTTCGCGATTACCAACATCATAGTTACGTTCTGACGGCGATAAGCGATGAGAGAAAAACGCGCAAGGATGGACCTTGCCGTCAGAGAGAGCGCTGAGAAAGAATGGCTCCCACGCCCACCTCTGACGCGTCAACCTCAACAACAAACTGACTAGAGATGTCAGGTGTAACAAGAACAGGTGCGGATGTAAAACGATTCTTAAGAAGATCAAAAGCTCCCTGGGCGGAAACGGACCACTTAAAGCACGTCTTAACAGAAGTAAGGGCTGTGAGGGGAGCTGCCACCTGACCGAAATTACGGATGAAACGACGATAGAAATTAGCGAAGCCCAGAAAGCGCTGCAGCTCGACGCGTGACTTAGGAACGGGCCAATCAATGACAGCCTGGACCTTAGCGGGATCCATCTTAATGCCCTCAGCGGAAATAACGGAACCGAGAAAAGGGACAGAGGCGGCATGAAAAGTGCACTTCTCAGCCTTCACATAAAGACAGTTCTCCAAAAGGCGCTGGAGGACGCGTCGCACGTGCTGAACATGAATCGAGAGAGACGGTGAAAAAATCAGGATATCGTCCATGTAAACGAAAACAAAAATGTTCAGCATGTCTCTCAGGACGTCGTTAACTAGTGCCTGAAAGACAGCTGGAGCGTTAACGAGGCCGAAAGGAAGAACCCGGTATTCAAAGTGCCCTAACGGAGTGTTAAACGCCGTCTTCCACTCATCCCCCTCCCTGATGCGCACGAGATGGTAGGCGTTACGAAGGTCCAATTTGGTGAAAAACCTGGCTCCCTGCAGGATCTCGAAGGCTGAAGACATAAGAGGAAGCGGATAACGATTCTTAACTGTTATGTCATTCAGCCCTCGATAATCCACGCATGGGCGCAGGGACCCGTCCTTCTTCTGAACAAAAAAAAACCCCGCTCCGGCGGGAGAGGAGGAGGAGACTATGGTACCGGCGTCGAGCGAAACCGACAAATAATCCTCGAGAGCCTTACGTTCGGGAGCCGACAGAGAGTATAATCTACCCCGGGGGAGTAGTTCCCGGAAGGAGATCAATACTACAGTCATACGACCGGTGTGGAGGGAGAGAAGTGGCCTTGGAACGACTGAACACCGTGCGCAGATCGTGATACTCCTCCGGCACCCCTGTCAAATCGCCAGGCTCCTCCTGTGAAGAAGAGACAGAGGAAACAGGAGGGATAGCAGACATTAAACAGGTCACATGACAAGAAACATTCCAGGATAGGATAGTATTACTAGACCAATTAATAGAAGGGTTATGGCGCACTAGCCAGGGATGACCCAAAACAACAGGTGTAAAAGGTGAACGAAAAATTAAAAAAGAAATGGTTTCGCTATGATTACCAGAGACAGTGAGGGTTAAAGGCAGCGTCTCACGCTGAATCTTGGGGAGAGAACTACCATCTAAAGCGAACAAGGCCGTGGGCTCCCTAACTGTCTGAGAGGAATGTCATGTTCCCGAGCCCAGGTCTCGTCCATAAAACAGCCCTCCGCCCCAGAGTCTATCAAGGCACTGCAGGAAGCAGATGAACCGGGCCAGCGGAGATGGACCGGAAAGGTAGTGCGTGATCCAGAAGGAGAGGCCTGAGTAGTTGCGCTCACCAGTAGCCCTCCTCTTACTGATGAGCTCTGGCTTTTACTGGACATGAGGTGACAAAATGACCAGCGGAGCCGCAGTAGAGACAGAGGCGATTGGTGATTCTCCGTTCCTTCTCCTTGGCCGAGATGCGGATACCCCCCAGCTGCATAGGCTCAGCATCCGAGCCGGCGGAGGAGGGTGGCAGTGATGCGGCAGGTGGCAGTGATGTGGAGAGGGGAGCAACGGAGAACGCGAGCTCCTTTCCACGAGCTCGGCGACGAAGATCAAACCGTCGCTCTATGCGAATAGCGAGAGCTATTAAGGAGTCCAGACTGGAAGGAACCTCCCGGGAGAGGATCTCATCCTTAACCTCGACGTGGAGACCCTCCAGAAAACGAGCGAGCAAAGCCGGCTCGTTCCAGTCACTAGAGGCAGCGAGAGTGCGAAACTCAATAGAATAATCCGTTATGGAACGATTCCCCTGACATAGGGAAGACAGAGCCCTGGAAGCCTCCTCCCCAAAAACAGAACGGTCAAAAACCCGTATCATCTCCTCCTTAAAGTCCTGATACTGGTTAATACACTCAGCCCTCGCCTCCCAGATTGCCGTGCCCCACTCACGCGCCCGTCCGGTAAGGAGAGAAATGACGTAGGCGATGCGGGCTGCGCTCCTGGAGTAAGTGTTGGGCTGGAGAGAGAACACCACATCACACTGAGTGAGGAATGAGCGGCACTCAGTGGGCTCCCCAGAGTAACACGGCGGGTAGTTGATCCTGGGCTCCGGAGACTCGGAAACCCTGGAAGTGGGCGGTGGATCGAGGTGGAGTTGGTGAACCTGTCTTGTGAGGTCGGAGACTTGGACGGCCAGGGTCTCAACGGCATGTCGAGCAGCAGACAATTCCTCCTCGTGTCTGCCTAGCATCGCTCCCTGGATCTCGACGGCGGAGTGAAAAGGGTCCGGAGCCGCTGGGTCCATTCTTGGTCTGATTCTTCTGTTATGTACTTGAGTGAAGACCCAAAAGCGGTTTTAACAGAAAACAGAGTTCTTTAATGAAAAACAGGAATGGCATAAATCCTCTTCCAACGTAGTCAATGGAACAAAAAGAACGTTAGAATAATGCAGGATGCACCTGCCAGGCAGACTCCGACAGGATAGGACAAGGTGGAAGCAAACGGGACGACAGCTTGCTTCTGGCATCAAAAACACAAACAAGAATCAGACACTGAAAGTAGCAGGAACAGAGAGAGAAATAGAGACCTAATCAGAGGGGGAAGAGAGAACAGGTGGGAAAGAGTGAATGAGCTAGTTAGGGGAGATGTAGAACAGCTGAAGAATGAGAGACAGAGAAGGTAACCTAAAAAGACCAGCAGAGAGAGACAGAGTGAAGAGAAAGGACAGGAACAGACATAACAAGACATGACAGGTACAGTTTGGTACCTTGTAGGTATAATGGGACATTTTTCTAACCAATATTTTGAATATAAGGTACGATCATCTCTGCGCTTTGATAGGTGGGGACAGTGGTGGAACTAGAGTTTTCTACATGGGGTTACCAGGGGGTGGCCCAGGCTACTTCAGGGGGTCCATGACAGAACATTTGCGTGTAACCCTGACCTGGCATCTAAGCAGCATGAATGAATCCTACGATTGCTGATTTTAGAGGGAGAAGTGATAATTCACACGGAGTTCTTCAATGTGACAGATAGTGAGGTCCATAAGGGTTAATACACGAGAATTCAATGTGAGGTCCATAAGTGTTACTACACGAGAATTCAATGTGAGGTCCATAAGGGTTACTACACTAGAATTCAATGTGAGGTCCATAACGGTTACTTCACTAGAATTCAATGTGAGGTCCATAAGGGTTACTACACGAGAATTCAATGTGAGGTCCATAAGGGTTACTACACTAGAATTCAATGTGAGGTCCATAACGGTTACTACACTAGAATTCAATGTGAGGTCCATAAGGGTTACTACACTAGAATTCAATGTGAGGTCCATAAGTGTTACTACACGAGAATTCAATGTGAGGTCCATAAGGGTTACTACACTAGAATTCAATGTGAGGTCCATAAGTGTTACTACATGATAATTCAATGTGAGGTCCATAAGGGTTACTACACTAGAATTCAATGTGAGGTCCATAAGGGTTACTACACTAGAATTCAATGTGAGGTCCATAAGTGTTACTACACTAGAATTCAATGTGAGGTCCATAAGGGTTACTACACTAGAATTCAATGTGAGGTCCATAACGGTTACTTCACTAGAATTCAATGTGAGGTCCATAAGGGTTACTACACTAGAATTCAATGTGAGGTCCATAAGGGTTACTACACTAGAATTCAATGTGAGGTCCATAACGGTTACTACACTAGAATTCAATGTGAGGTCCATAACGGTTACTTCACTAGAATTCAATGTGAGGTCCATAAGGGTTACTACACTAGAATTCAATGTGAGGTCCATAACGGTTACTACACTAGAATTCAATGTGAGGTCCATAACGGTTACTTCACTAGAATTCAATGTGAGGTCCATAACGGTTACTACACTAGAATTCAATGTGAGGTCCATAACGGTTACTTCACTAGAATTCAATGTGAGGTCCATAAGGGTTACTACACTAGAATTCAATGTGAGGTCCATAAGGGTTACTACACTAGAATTCAATGTGAGGTCCATAACGGTTACTTCACTAGAATTCAATGTGAGGTCCATAACGGTTACTACACTAGAATTCAATGTGAGGTCCATAACGGTTACTTCACTAGAATTCAATGTGAGGTCCATAAGGGTTACTACACTAGAATTCAATGTGAGGTCCATGAGGGTTACTACACTAGAATTCAATGTGAGGTCCATAACGGTTACTTCACTAGAATTCAATGTGAGGTCCTGTGTGGCTCAGTCGGTAGAGCATGGCGCTTGCAACGCCAAGCGTCGTGGGTTCGATTCCCGCTGGGGCCACCCATATGTAAAAGTAGTGGCCCCAGCCGACTTGTAAGTCGCTTTGGACAAAAGCGTCTGCTAAATGGGATATATTTATTTATTTATATTTATATAAGGGTTACTACACTAGAATTCAATGTGAGGTCCATAAGGGTTACTACACTAGAATTCAATGTGAGGTCCATGAGGGTTACTACACTAGAATTCAATGTGAGGTCCATAACGGTTACTTCACTAGAATTCAATGTGAGGTCCATAAGGGTTACTACACTAGAATTCAATGTGATGTCCATAACGGTTACTTCACTAGAATTCAATGTGAGGTCCATAAGGGTTACTACACTAGAATTCAATGTGAGGTCCATAAGGGTTACTACACTAGAATTCAATGTGAGGTCCATAACGGTTACTACACTAGAATTCAATGTGAGGTCCATAAGGGTTACTACACTAGAATTCAATGTGAGGTCCATAACGGTTACTACACTAGAATTCAATGTGAGGTCCATAACGGTTACTACACTAGAATTCAATGTGAGGTCCATAAGGGTTACTACACTAGAATTCAATGTGAGGTCCATAACGGTTACTACACTAGAATTCAATGTGAGGTCCATAACGGTTACTTCACTAGAATTCAATGTGAGGTCCATAATGGTTACTACACTAGAATTCAATGTGAGGTCCATAAGGGTTACTACACTAGAATTCAATGTGAGGTCCATAAGGGTTACTACACTAGAATTCAATGTGAGGTCCATAACGGTTACTTCACTAGAATTCAATGTGAGGTCCATAAGGGTTTCTACACTAGAATTCAATGTGAGGTCCATAAGGGTTACTACACTAGAATTCAATGTGAGGTCCATAACGGTTACTACACTAGAATTCAATGTGAGGTCCATAAGGGTTACTACACTAGAATTCAATGTGAGGTCCATAACGGTTACTACACTAGAATTCAATGTGAGGTCCATAACGGTTACTACACTAGAATTCAATGTGAGGTCCATAAGGGTTACTACACTAGAATTCAATGTGAGGTCCATAACGGTTACTACACTAGAATTCAATGTGAGGTCCATAACGGTTACTTCACTAGAATTCAATGTGAGGTCCATAACGGTTACTACACTAGAATTCAATGTGAGGTCCATAACGGTTACTTCAATGGAATTCAATGTGAGGTCCATAACGGTTACTACACTAGAATTCAATGTGAGGTCCATAAGGGTTACTACACTAGAATTCAATGTGAGGTCCATAAGGGTTACTACACTAGAATTCAATGTGAGGTCCATAACGGTTACTTCACTAGAATTCAATTTGAGGTCCATAACGGTTACTACACTAGAATTCAATGTGAGGTCCATAACGGTTACTTCACTAGAATTCAATGTGAGGTCCATATAGGTTACTTCATTAGAATTCAATGTGAGGTCCATAAGGGTTACTACACTAGAATTCAATGTGAGGTCCATAAGGGTTACTACACTAGAATTCAATGTGAGGTCCATAAGGGTTACTACACTAGAATTCAATGTGAGGTCCATAAGGGTTACTACACTAGAATTCTTTAACATACTATAACGAGTCTTTGACTGTACCTCAGAACTGCAGCTCAATTTCTTTCTCTCTCTCTCTCACACACACACACACACACACACACACACACACACACACACACACACACACACACACACACACACACACACACACACACACACACACACACACACACACACACACACGCGCACGCACACACGCACGCACACACACACACACACACACGCACACACACACACACACACACACACACTACTGTATTCACATACTGGAGAGGTTTGGGTCACTCTATTTTCATGAATACATTATCTGGGTCTAAGTGCTGAACATCCCAAAACATTTTCAGAAAATTAAGCTCAAGCACCAAGGAGATAAGATAGCATGTGTTATATAAATTGCATAGTTTATTTACAAAAAATATAATTTACAAAAATCAAAAATCTGACATACCAGGTATCAAGCAGAAATGGACTTTAATCAATATTACAAACTTAGAGAATCATATTTATGAGCATATATTTATGTTAACTAATTGCAACGAAAAATGGAAATTGGAATTGGCCTAATCAAAACCAAATTAAATCTGTGTGACATGATACCCTTTGAATTTATCATTTTAGAATGTCAGTGTACTAGGTAGTACACAGTGCAGGTTTTAATCATGACCAGAGGAACCGCCTTAGTGCCAAATTATCCTAAGTAGATTTAAAAACAGCATAATTCTGCAGTTCTGGTGAGAACTGGCAAAATGTTTCACAAACTCATCCATGTTGAGGGAGCGTGCCGTCCTTAAATCAACACTGAGAATTCAGAGCTGACTTAACCTGTCATCAACCATTTTCATCAAAAGGTGTGTTTCAATCAGTTTTAAAGTTGAGAAGCTTCTCTCGCAAGAAGCACTGCTGACTGGTGTAGCAACAGAAATCTTACAATGTTGAAATAGCTCATGGGAGACCTCTTTATAAGGTTCTAGAAACACAACAAAGTCAAGGAGAGTCGACGGTCTGTCCCTTCCACTTCTCTCCTATCAAGAAGCCGCTTGGTTTGATGAACCTCATGTTTGAGCTCCTCTAAATCTGACTCAAAGGTCTGAGCAAAGGCAAACAGAGGCTCCTCATTCAAGAATGTTGTACTCTCTGGGTTGAGAGACTGGACCCCTTGCATTATCTTGCAATTATTCTTTGAAAAACACCTCTGCAGCTCAGCTGTGAGACTGTCAAGCACCTGATAAAAGATAGCTCTTTGGAAGCTCTCACCATCACTTTGGTCACTATCTTTCTGTCCTACATTTCTCATCGTCAATGAGTCGTGAAATCTTAAGCTTGTTTTAGGCTGTCTTGTACACACTGTTTGTATACTTATTTTGCAGTGCTCTGCAATCTCTTCAACCTCTTCCCATAGTTCTCCATAGTAACCCTCACTTCTGTAGTCCTGTAATCTGTCTGTAGAACACCTACTAGATCCACAGCCCTTGCTAGGTCAAGAGAGTTTGATTGGAGCATGTCAGAAGGACATTTGGCATCACCAAGCACTTTACAAAAGGTAACCAAAAGCCTTATGAAATGTAAATATATCTGAGAAAGAAGGCCCCTTGCCTCCACTGATCAGTCACCACTATTTTCAAGTGTGATATCCTGTAGCACTCTCAGAACTGCTGGAAGCCTGTCCCTCAAATCACGGCATGCCATGTATCTGCAGGCCCACCTTACATCCGTAAGTCTCTGTCATTCCCTGGGCTGCTGCTGTGGATTCAGCTCTTTCTGAACTGCAAGCCACTTGAGATGAACGTACGAGCCAGATACAAAGTTATAAAGCTTCTGCAGGACAGGAAAAACGTTAACTGCCTCAGGCACTGATTTTACAGCATCGACAAGAACCAAATTCAAACAATGTGCATTACAGCGCACATACAATGCAAATCTTGCACTGTTTTTAAATCCGTGCAGACATACCAGAATGCTTTCCGCTCATGACGGATGCACTGTCACAGCCTTGCCCCACCAGATTATTTCTGTAGTCCAGACCACGTTTTTTCATGGCAATCAATTATAATTTTTCTGAGACCTGCTGCATCTAGAATTTCAGCTGACTGTGGGCCCGTTGTAATAGTACCTCACAACTAAAGACATTTGTTCTTTTTCTTTAAATCTTTGGTTTCATCTGCAATTACGCTGAAAAACTTAACTTTCTTTTATTTATCTTATTATTCCACTCTGTACCGTCTCAGCTAAGCCCTCGAGAACTTCGTTCTGGATTTGGTGGCTTGTGTACTTAGCGTTGCCACATGCATTCATCCTTTTCTCTATGAGAGGGTCAGGCTTTGCTATTTTTTTCTAAGCTTGTCAAAATAAATACCCCTTGTTGTGAGAGTCAATAGACTCTCGATGACCTCTCTGCGCTATATTTTGAGTGGCAGTTTAATAGGAGCACATGAGCAATTGTTCTAATGTAAGTACAGTTTTCCTCACCTTTCTTTTTCCGGGCCTCATTTATGAAATCTAACATTGATGAGTTGCTGTCAATAGCCTTTTTATACTGATTCCAAGCATACATAGTATTGATATGATGCTCTGCCTTCGAATGGAGCTTAAACCCAGAATCTATAATAATATATTATATATATTTTATATTTCAGGCTAGGGTCTATTTTTCTCCACTTTCTGTCTGGCGGATGTGCCCAAAGTAAACTGCCTGTAACTCAGGCCCAGAAGACAGGATATGCATATAATTGGTACCATTGGATAGAAAACACTTTGCAGTTCGTAGAAATGTTAAAATCATGTATGGGACTATAACACAATTGATATGGCAGGAGAAAATCCAAAGAAAAACCACCTGGAAAATATATTCTTTGAGAGCCCATGCTCTTACAAAGGAAAGCTATGGGGTATTCCAGCTCCCAGATTGCAATTCCTATGGCTTCCACTAGATGTCAACAGTCTTTGTCAAGGTTTCAGGCTTGTTTCTTCCGAAATGAGGAAGAATTTTGAGTTTTGGTACTGGGAGTCAGAGTTGGAAGTCAGTCTGTGCGCACTCAACAAAGAGGATGTGTACCTGCTAATTTTACTTTCCTATTGAACATATTTCTTTCCGTATGAAATATTATAGTTGAATTACATTTTAGGGTACCTGAGGATTGAATAGAAATGTATTTTGACTTGTTTTAACAAAGTTTAGCGGTAGCTTTTTGAATTCCTTTCTCTGCATGTTGAATGAGTGGATTACTCAAATCAATGGCACCAACTAAACAGACTTTTTGGGATATAAAAAAGGATTTTATCTAACAAAACTGACATGCATGATGTAGCTGGGACCCTTTGGATTGCAAATCAGAGGAATATTTTCAATAAGTAAGTGAATATTTAATCGCTATTTGTGATTTTTTTGAAGCCTGTGCTTGTTGGAAAATATTTGACCATAGTTTGCTTTGTATGTTTCTATGTTTTGTTTGGTCAGGGTGTGATCTGAGTGGGCATTCTATGTTGTGTGTCTAGTTTGTCTGTTCCTGTGTTAGTGTTTGTGCCACACTGGACTGTTTTCGGGTTTTCACTTTGTTGTTTTGGTTATGTGTTCATGTTCAGTTTTCTAATTAAAAAACCATGGACAACTCCCGCGCTGCATTTTGGTCCGCCTCTCCTTCGACACAAGAAACCGTTGTAATTTTGGTGTGGGGAGCCGTCTTCAAACAATCGCATGGCATGCTTTCGCTGTCAAGCCTATTGTAAATTGGACAATGCTGTTAGATTAACCTCTCGTGTCGAGCAATCCCGTATCCGGGAGCATAGTCATAGCCTCACGCTCATTAGCATAACGCAACGTTAACTATTCATGAAAATCGCAAATTAAATTAAATAAATATATTGGCTCACAAGCTTAGCCTTTTGTTAACAACACTGTCATCTCAGATTTTCAAAATATGCTTTTCAACCATAGCGACACAAGCATTTGTGTAAGAGTATTGATAGCTAGCATAGCATTAAGCCTAGCATTCAGCAGGCAACATTTTCACAAAAACAAGAAAAGCATTCAAATAAAATCATTTACCTTTGAAGAACTTCGGATGTTTTCAATGAGAAGACTCTCAGTTAGATAGCAAATGTTCAGTTTTTCCAAAAATATTATTTGTGTAGGAGAAATCGCTCCGTTTTGTTCATCACGTTTGGCTAAGAAAAAACCCAGAAAATTCAGTCATTACAACGCCAAACTTTTTTCCAAATTAACTCCATAATATCGACAGAAACATGGCAAACGTTGTTTAGAATCAATCCTGAAGGTGTTTTTCACATATCTATTCGATGATAAATCATTCGTGGCAGTTGCCTTTCTCCTCTGAACCAAATGAAAAGTGGACGCTGCGCAATAATTTCAACGGAGGACACCAAGCGGACACCTGGTAAATGTAGTCTCATATGGTCAATCTTCCAATGATATGCCTACAAATACGTCACAATGCTGCAGACACATTGGGGAAACGACAGAAAGTGTAGGCTCATTCCTGGCGCATTCACAGCCATATAAGGAGACATTGGAACACAGCGCATTCAAAATCTGGGGCATTTCCTGTATGAAATTTCATCTTGGTTTCGCCTGTAGCATTAGTTCTGTGGCACTCACAGATAATATCTTTGCAGTTTTGGAAACGTCAGAGTGTTGTCTTTCCAAAGATGTCAATTATATGCATAGTAGAGCATCTTTTCGTGACAAAATATCTTGTTTAAAACGGGAATGTTTTTTTATCCAAAAATTAAAAGAGCGCCCCATATATCGAAGAAGTTAACAAGACTTTAAGCTTTTAACCGATATAAGACACTTGCATATACAGTGCCTTGCGAAAGTATTTGGCCCCCTTGAACATTGCGACCTTTTGCCACATTTCAGGCTTCAAACATAAAGATATAAACTGTATTTTTTTGTGAAGAATCAACAACAAGTGGGACACAATCATGAAGTGGAACGACATTTATTGGATATTTCAAACTTTTTTAACAAATCAAAAACTGAAAAATTGGGCGTGCAAAATTATTCAGCCCCCTTAAGTTAATACTTTGTAGCGCCACCTTTTGCTGCGATTACAGCTATAAGTCGCTTGGGGTATGTCACTATCAGTTTTGCACATCGAGAGACTGAATTTTTTTCCAATTCCTCCTTGCAAAACAGCTCGAGCTCAGTGAGGTTGGATGGAGAGCATTTGTGAACAGCAGTTTTCAGTTCTTTCCACAGATTCTCGATTGGATTCAGGTCTGGACTTTGACTTGGCCATTCTAACACCTGGATATGTTTATTTTTGAACCATTCCATTGTAGATTTTGCTTTATGTTTTGGATCATTGTCTTGTTGGAAGACAAATCTCCGTCCCAGTCTCAGGTCTTTTGCACACTCCATCAGATGTTCTTCCAGAATGGTCCTGTATTTGGCTCCATCCATCTTCCCATCAATTTTAACCATCTTCCCTGTCCCTGCTGAAGAAAAGCAGGCCCAAACCATGATGCTGCCACCACCATGTTTGACAGTGGGGATGGTGTGTTCAGAGTGATGCACTGTGTTGCTTTTACGCCAAACATAACGTTTTGCATTGTTGCCAAAATGTTCAATTTTGGTTTCATCTGACCAGAGCACCTTCTTCCACATGTTTGGTGTGTCTCCCAGGTGGCTTGTGGCAAACTTTAAACAACACTTTCTATGGATATCTTTAAGAAATGGCTTTCTTGTTGCCACTTCCATAAAGGCCAGATTTGTGCAATATACGACTGATTGTTGTCCTATGGACAGAGTCTCCCACCTCAGCTGTAGATCTCTGCAGTTCATCCAGAGTGATCATGGGCCTCTTGGCTGCATCTCTGATCAGTCTTCTCCTTGTATGAGCTGAAAGTTTAGAGGGACGGCCAGGTCTTGGTAGATTTGCAGTGGTCTGATACTCCTTCCATTTCAATATTATCGCTTGCACAGTGCTCCCTGGGATGTTTAAAGCTTGGGAAATATTTTTGTATCCAAATCCGGCTTTAAACTTCTTCACAACAGTATCTCAGACCTGCCTGGTGTGTTCATTGTTCTTCATGATGCTCTCTGCGCTTTTAACGGACCTCTGAGACTATCACAGTGCAGGTGCATTTATACGGAGACTTGATTACACACAGGTGGATTGTATTTATCATCATTAGTCATTTAGGTCAACATTGGATCATTCAGAGATCCTCACTGAACTTCTGGAGAGAGTTTGCTGCACTGAAAGTAAAGTGGCTGAATAATTTTGCACGCCCAATTTTCAGTTTTTGATTTGTTAAAAAAGTTTGAAATATCCAATAAATGTCATTCCACTTCATGATTGTGTCCCACTTGTTTTTGATTCTTCACAAAAAAATACAGTTTTATATCTTTATGTTTGAAGCCTGAAATGTGGCAAAAGGTCGCAAAGTTCAAGGGGGCCGAATACTTTCGCAAGGCACTGTACCTAAATGTTCAATATCCATAATTTTAACGATTATTTATTTGAATTGCGCTCCCTCACTAGCTATGTATCCGAACTTTTTCAAAATAACACTTTTTCTGAGACTTTAAAAACTTTCCAAAACAAAAAAACTGAGCTCTCCCTCGTTCTGCGTTCAACATGGCTTTATGATGTAAAACTGAATGTGTTACCCAAAGATAGATTTATTAAGTCATTTTGCAATCATTTGCACCTCCCTACTGCAGATAACAAGCTTCCATTCCCCGTCTCAGAACGGGGGGTTATGGCTGATTTAAGATGAAATCGTCAACCCTGTTACTTTGTCACCTTTTATAGTATTTTTTATGTATTTAACGTCTGGAGATGGGATTTTTTTTGTGAAGTACTCTTTATGACACAATGTTAAAATGAAGTGTAATAAAACTATTTTTTGTCAGAATTACACTACCCAAAAGGCACCCACTTATTGTAGCTAGTGAAATGCATCATGATGTGATAAGATCTGATGCTGCTACATCATTACTGTACTAGAACTAGGCCCTTTAATTAAAGGCACAATCTGTAGTTTCAACAGCCTGACCCTGCTGCTGTACTTGGTAAGGCTAACATTCCAAACAGCAGACCAAGCATACTGGGATTTTTGTGGGCAGCTTTGGCCCAGCTGTTGAAAGGTGAAGAACACTTCACAGAAAATTGAATATTTCAAGTCAGGCATAATGTTGTTGTTTTTTCATCCCCTTCAACAATCAATCAATCAATCAATTAATCACATTTATTTATAAAGCCCTTTTTAGCAGAGTGCTTTACAGAAACCCAGTCTAAAACCTCAAACAGCATGCAATGTAGATGGTGGCAGGAAGAAAGGCAGGAAGCTAAGGAGAAACCTAGAGAGGAACCAGGCTCTGTGGGGTGGCCTGTCCTCTTCTGACTGTGCCGGGTGGAGATTATAAGAGTAAATGGCCATTAAGGCCAGATTGTTCTTCAAGAAGTTCAAACATTCATAGATGACCAGCAGGGGTCAAATAATAATCACAGTGGCTGTAGAGGGTGCAACAGGTCAGTACCTCAGAAGTAAATGTCAGCTGGTTTTTCATAGTCGAGCATTCATATGTCGAGACAGCAGGTGCGGTAGAGAGAGAGAGAGTTGAAAACAGCAGGTCCAGGCACAGGTAACACATCCGGTGAACAGGTCAGGGTTCCATAGCTGCAGGCAGAACAGTTGAAACTGGAGCAGCAACACGACCAGCTGGACTGGGAACAGCCAGGAGTCATCAGGCCAGGTAGTCCTGAGGCCTGATCCTAGAGCTCAGGTCCTCCGGGGGGAGGGAGAGAGGGAGAATTAGAGGGAGCATACTTAAATTCACATAAGATAAGACGGGAGAATTACACCAGATATAACAGACTAAGCCTAGGCAGTCTGTTAGGCCCGGCACATAGACTATTGCAGCATAAATACATAAATACTGAAGGCTGAGACAGGGGAGGGGTTGGGGGACACTGTTGCCCCGTCTGAAAATACAATACCTCTGGACAGGGCCAAACCAGGGTAGATATAACCCCACCCACGTTTCCAAAGCACAGCCCCCACACCTCTAGAGGGATATCAACAGACCAACAACTTACTATCCTGAAACAAGGCTGAGTATAGCCCACTAAGATCTCCTCCACCACAAGGGCCCAAAGTGGGCCCTTACACAACACAACTCAGAGTCACAATGGCACGCAGCCAAAACCCATAAGTGATACCATTAAAACATCGTCCATCTGTTTGAGAATTGAATAGAGAACAACAAATCTGTTTTGTTGAGTGTATCGTGATTGAATTTTATCACCAAGACCAATCCAATTGTTCCAAACTACTGATGCTGCATGGAAAGCCTTGTAATGTCAATTTCGCTGTTTTGTCTACGAGAGTTATGGAACTTGGCGGATAGAGCATTGTACTGAAATGAATAAACCATGGTGGTTTTAGTGTAGACTCCATGTATTACTAAACTAATGCAGGAGTTATTCAAAAACTGACTTTACAGCCATGAACCCACTGAACTTTTATTCACATTTATGAAGTCAAAGACCCACCTCACACCATTACAAATAAAAAGTGAGGTTAGCATGACTTGGGGGTATGATCTTTGACCCTCTGTAACTTTCTCATTCATCATTATTCACGACTCATCCAGGATTTTTATGGTAGCATCCAGATTTACATAGAAGTGTTTAGAAACACAGATTCTTATTTACAACAAAAGTGACTCCAAAATAACACAATGCATTGTTAACCATTCATTTCTATTTGGAACAAAATCATCAGAAACCCAACTCAAAACGAACTGCAAATGCATCCACTAATTGTGTATGGTCACTACCTTGATGTTGTCATTGCGTGCTAGGAATATGGGACAAATTACTAAACGTTTTGACTACTTTATTGATAAGAATATTTTCGAGTGTTAATTTTGACTCTTATTTTGTTTTGATAAAACAATATTGCCCTTTAAACAAAATCTCTTTCTCTGAGCAATTGGATTAGTATAAAATAATATCACTTCACATTTTTTTTATCATACAATATAGTATTTGAATGATTTATAGGTGATCTTTATCAAGGGTGTGAATAAATTCAGACCCTAATGTTCTACACCATATAATAGACTAGGGTAGAACATGAGTTTCTATTCCACAATGCAAAGTTAACAGTAGCTTTCAGACACAAGTTGTGGTTGATAGACAGCTTTCCCATGACCAACTGTAGGCCTACCGTCCTGTAAGGTTATGAGAAATATAGTCAGGCTTACTACAGTTGTCTGTGGTCAGATACACCAGGAAGTAAAGCCAGACACTCCACGTTGTGCTCCTGTAGCTAGGCTTTGTATTAGGACCTGTGTGGACTAAACAATTGACTGACCCAGATTGTATGAATGTCAATTCCCTATTCACGCCCACATCAAATAATATATATTTTTAAAGGCATTCATCAGAGGCATAACGGAGTATTGTGAAAGCTGACTAGTTACTTCTACTGCAATATTGCATAAAGAATCATACAAATCCAGTTTAGAGTATGATTCCCTCTATGTTCAAACAGAAGCCCAGCTCTCTTTGGGCATCTGTGGCGACAGGCAGATAATCCCTGTTAACTACAATACAGTATGTGTGTTGTTCAGCCCTAGCTACCTTTACACGTCATTAACGTCAACACTGCCAGGATGGAAAAGTCAGGAAGGAAAGGGAACTCCCAATTCCATTGCCTCATATCTCCCTGCCCTGTGGGCCCACAACACCAACAACCCTACCTGGGTTATAATAGCCATGTGGGTGCTTATATTTGTCCTATTGTGTAATGTGTACTGTGTACTGTGTATATGTGTGTTTGTACTGTACACACTAAAAAGAAACGGTTTTATTTGGTGTCAAATGAGGGTTGTTTCGCTTGGTAGTATAGCAGAACCATTTTTGGTGCTATACGGAAACTTTTTATATAATATTCCTTTTATATATATTCTATATAACACCAAAACAGGTTTGGCTATGTTTAAAAGCCTTTTTACATTTAACATTTACATTTTGGCCATTTAGTAGATTCTCTTTTCCAGAATGACTTACAGTCGGTGTTCCAATTCATCCCAGAGATGTTCAGTGGGGTTGAGGTGAGGGCTCTGTGCAGGCCAGTCAAGTTCTTTCACACCATTCTCGAACAAACCATTTCCGTACGCACCTCACTTTGTGCAAGGTGGCAGTATCATGTTAAAAAAGCAAAGGGCCTTCCCCAAACTATTGCCATAAAGTTGGAAGCACAGAATCGTCTAGAATATGTAGTAGAGTATGTTGTAGCGTTAGAATTTCCCTTCACTGGAACTAAGGAGCTTAGCACAAACCATGAAAAACAGCCCAGACCAGTATTCCTTCTCTACCAAACTTTACAGTTGGCACTATGCATTTAGACAGAGCTGTGTGCAAACCAAGCCCCCACATATGCTAATGAGCTACCGCCTCAACATTGGAATTATTACCCTGAGTGAGATGAAATAACCTTTTTTTGAACTGAAAAGAACCATTAAAGGACTCAAAGGGTTATTTTGGTTAGTATGATTCCACATACAACCATCATCCTTCTTAAGGAATTCAGATTTCTTTTTGTGTGTATATCAAACAACCCTTTTTTACGACACCATTAGAGGGATAGGTTAGTCAACAGATTCTCAAATCTGAAAACCTGCCTATTTTAATTTTTTCTTGCTTCTGACAACTAATGAGGATTTCTGGAGAAACTATTGAGAGGGAAGCAAAGAGACATTTGAGTCTAATGTGTCATGTCACTCGCTGAGACTGGAAGTATGGGCTTCATGGTCAATTCATAGAGAAACAGAGAGAGTGGGCACATGAGGGAGAGTGGGATTCCTCTACTCTTGATGTGGTCAAGTCATGGCAAATACAGGTTTAAAAGCTCTAATTTTGAACCATTGTCAGGAGGGTTGTTCAACTATTTAACAAATATGTTTGGACTCGTTTTACGTCCAGATGGAGAAAGAGGCGGTTGAGTTTCTCACCCTTGTTTAATGGACTCTCCTGATTCCCATGAGAGGTAGTCTAGAACTAGAGGTCAGGATCAGTATAGATGGGGAAATATAATCATCAGTACAACCCAAAGTAGTCGCTGAACAGCTTGGAGACAATGTATTGCAGAAAGGCTAAATGCTGGGCAAGATGAACAGAAGGAAAGAGACACAACAACCCTGCTCTGAGCCATGGAGGTTGTTAAGGTTACCATTATGATAATGCACACTACCCAGACAAACACAGGGACACACCTACGGGGAGGTGTTTATATTTACTTTGTACAGCTACAGGTGGGCCGATTTCATTCTCGTAGGCACGGCTGTTGTTGCACCTGTACCAGTCTCCGCTCTGGTTCTTCCCTACACACAGGAAGCAGCCTCACACAGAGGTAGCCCGACTCCAGACTACTTTTGTAACAGGTATGAAACAACAACGCTCTTTTTAATATCTCCGTTCTGCTCTAGGATGTTCACAAGACTCGTCTGTAGGTTCCCGGGTACCAGTTATGGAAGTATATATGGATAGTTCAGCACCTAATATAAGGTGATAAATACTTGTCATATTTTTTTTAATGCAGTGTAAATCGTTTCCTGGTCTCTCAGATATAGAATAGGCACTTCAGAACAAACTTCCCTTTGAAAATGTTTTGGGGTCTATCTGTTCCATGTAGTGAATCTAGTATTCAATGCATTTCTATTGGCTAATAGCAGTAATGCCAAAATCAATGTTTCATACCCCAAAAAAATATATATATTTTTTGATACTTGAAGGGGTCTTAAAAGTCTAACTCAAATAGCTAAATAATTCTTGCTATGACCCTCTTAAAACAAGTCCATACTGTACGTTAGTTTAACCCCCACCCCCATCTTAGACAGGGCGTAGACTAAAGGATTAATGGAGAGCCATGCAATTACTAAATACAACTTATTACACGGAAAATGCCTTAGTAGACGAATGGCAACTCAAGCCATAGTATTGGGAGTTGCATAATGAAAACCTGACGTTGTGGTCTTGAACAGGGGACATTTAAAGCATTCAGCTTTACTTACGTCAAATCAACATCTATTCCACTTTGGTTCAACATTATTTAATTGAAATTACTTGGAAACAACGTTGATTCAGCAAGTGTCTTCCCATCGAGCGTCAATTCTTTCCACTGAGATGATGCACAGAATGCTGACAGAGCAGAAAAGACACTGTTTCATAAATATTGATCTTTCATGCATGGCTCAAGCAAAGATAAGAGTTTCTGGTTATAAAACAGTCAAGCATGCCTTCCTGAAGTGATAAAGGCCAGGATTAAATCCGATCAGTGGTAGATTTGCGTTATAAGGGCTTGACATTTAAAGGTCCTTTTCAATTCTTCTAACGTGATGTTCTTTCCACTGAGAAAACTAAAAATATACTGAAAGTGTAAATTCTATACATTTTGTTTGTTTAACAACAGCTTGTCTTACTTCTATTTGTGCTTTAATACTTTTTCACTAAGAAACTAAACCTAGAAATAGATTAGTGCTGTTGTCAACATTTTGTTTTTAGATGTAAAGTGTTGAGACACAACAACTAAGTAAGGATAGAGTTTAAACTGACAACTACAATCTGATGACAACGACAACAATGTAAAATCTGAGACTGATCTAAGGTTTTTAATTAGAGACCTAGGTGACCGTTTTTACAACATCAAAAAGGAGTTGTTGACAAGAGTGATAGGTTTGTCTGATCTGAATCTTCCATATCTGTGAACTTTAAGTTCAGGTTAAAGGTTAAAGACGCCCTCCAGAAGTAGTTTTACTTTCACTGTTGAAAACCGATATCCTAAGTATAAATACAGTGAAGTACGCATACTAAAGGGTACAAACAAAATTGTTTTGAGCAAAATATATATATTTTTTTAGACAACTGCAAACAAAGAGTAGGTCATTCATGGAGTTGGTCTGATTGGAATCTGTGATGTCATCCTAGTTTGTTTGTGGTCCGAGAGCATCATGAGGTGAAGAGGGCGTCAGTCGATGACACCTAGACGCTGACAGAGCAGAAAAAGACACTGTTTAAAAGAAAAAGTTTGTCCTATTGATCTTTCAAAAGTTGGCACAAGCTATGAATAATACAGTTTTCACATAAATGATAGCAAAGTTACATTTTTCGAGAGGTTCTCGAAGAGATATCGATTCTCAAGAGGCAATAATGTTGTGTAAACTTGCGAAATTATCACAACTTGAAGCATTACCTCGGGAGGTCGCGCACAACACTCGCCCAACAGTTGCACCCCCTCCCCGAGCAAGGCAATGAAAACACAATTGTCTCGTTGAACTCCACGCCAAACTATGTAAGTCAACATTTTTGAGATAGTAGATCACACAAATAGAACATGTTTTTTTTCTTCATTTGTAACATTGTGTGGTGATTTTAGAGGTTGCACCACAGGCCCCAGAGTGGTGCGGTGGAAATTGTTTTCCAGGTTGCCCAGAGATTTTTCTGATCTGGTAGGCTTACCTAACCGGGTATAATTCTTGGTAAGACATAGTATTAAAAGCAGCTATAAAACATGTTTTTACTATATGTGGGCTATGATGGGACCAGGGGAAGAATTCCTGGCCCTATGGAGAATGAAAAACCTAAACATCCTGTCAAACAAGTCATGGGGTGAATCAGTCTAAACTACAATACTTTGTCTCTCTTTTCAACACTTCTGTGTCAATATTTTTTATTAATACAAATCAAAGGTACTGGGGCAAAACGCCAGCTTGCCACACATTTCCCGGTGGCAATGTGGATAGATGGAAATCGCCACACAATGCTACAAATGAAGAAACCAACCCTCTTCCTGGAGATCTACTGTCCTGTTGGTTTTCAGTCCAACCCTCTTCCTGGAGATCTACTGTCCTGTTGGTTTTCAGTCCAACCCTCTTCCTGGAGATCTACTGTCCTGTTGGTTTTCAGTCCAACCCTCTTCCTGGAGATCTACAGTCATGTTGGTTTTCAGTCCAACACTCTTCCTGGAAATCTACTGTCCTGTGGGTTTTCAGTCCAACCCTCTTCCTGGAGATCTACCGTCCTGTTGGTTTTCAGTCCAACCCTCTTCCTGGAGATCTACTGTCCTGTTGGTTTTCAGTCCAACCCTCTTCCTGGAGATCTACCGTCATGTTGGTTTTCAGTCCAACCCTCTTCCTGGAGATCTACAGTCCTGTTGGTTTTCAGTCCAACCCTCTTCCTGGAGATCTACCATCCTGTTGGTTTTCAGTCCAACCCTCTTCCTGGAGATCTACCGTCCTGTTGGTTTTCAGTCCAACCCTCTTCCTGGAGATCTACAGTCCTGTTGGTTTTCAGTCCAACCCTCTTCCTGGAGATCTACCGTCCTGTTGGTTTTCAGTCCAACCCTCTTCCAGGAGATCTAACGTCCTGTTGGTTTTCAGTCCAACCCTCTTCCTGGAGATTTACCATCCTGTTGGTTTTCAGTTCAACCCTCTTCCTGGAGATTTACTGTCCTGTTGGTTTTCAGTCCAACCCTCTTCCTGGAGATCTACCGTCCTGTTGGTTTTCAGTCCAACCCTCTTCCTGGAGATTTACTGTCCTGTAGGTTTTCAGTCCAACCCTCTGGCTGGAGATCTACTGTCCTGTAGGTTTTCAGTCCAACCCTCTGGCTGGAGATCTACTGTCCTGTAGGTTTTCAGTCCAACCCTCTTCCCGGAGATCTACTGTCCTGTAGGTTTTCAGTCCAACCCTCTGGCTGGAGATCTACCGTCCTGTAGGTTATCAGTCCAACCCTCTTCCTGGAGATCTACTGTCCTGTAGGTTTTCATTCCAACCCTCTGGCTGGAGATCTACCGTCCTGTAGATTTTCAGTCCAACCCTCTGGCTGGAGATCTACAGTCCTGTAGGTTTTCAGTCCAACCCTCTGGCTGGAGATCTACCATCCTGTTGGTTTTCAGTCCAACCCTCTTCCTGGAGATCTACCGTCCTGTTGGTTTTCAGTCCAACCCTCTTCCTGGAGATCTACAGTCCTGTTGGTTTTCAGTCCAACCCTCTTCCTGGAGATCTACCGTCCTGTTGGTTTTCAGTCCAACCCTCTTCCAGGAGATCTAACGTCCTGTTGGTTTTCAGTCCAACCCTCTTCCTGGAGATTTACCATCCTGTTGGTTTTCAGTTCAACCCTCTTCCTGGAGATTTACTGTCCTGTTGGTTTTCAGTCCAACCCTCTTCCTGGAGATCTACCGTCCTGTTGGTTTTCAGTCCAACCCTCTTCCTGGAGATTTACTGTCCTGTAGGTTTTCAGTCCAACCCTCTGGCTGGAGATCTACTGTCCTGTAGGTTTTCAGTCCAACCCTCTGGCTGGAGATCTACTGTCCTGTAGGTTTTCAGTCCAACCCTCTTCCCGGAGATCTACTGTCCTGTAGGTTTTCAGTCCAACCCTCTGGCTGGAGATCTACCGTCCTGTAGGTTATCAGTCCAACCCTCTTCCTGGAGATCTACTGTCCTGTAGGTTTTCATTCCAACCCTCTGGCTGGAGATCTACCGTCCTGTAGATTTTCAGTCCAACCCTCTGGCTGGAGATCTACAGTCCTGTAGGTTTTCAGTCCAACCCTCTGGCTGGAGATCTACAGTCCTGAAACAGGAAGAGTGTTGTTTAGCCCTGATATGAGGTATATACATTTTATTTTTGGAATGGTGGGAATGGGCTTCCACATAAAACAGCTCAACACCTCGTTGAATTATACCCATTTTTTCAGTCGCAATTTGCTTTAACTACGTGATTTGCATGATATTGATCAAAGATAAGCATTGTTTCTTGTAATGTTGTAAGGTAAGCCTACTGTACGGAGCTAGGAGTTTAAGAATTTCACTTTACCCTGCAATTACATCTGCATGTGACTAATAAACTCATCTAATATAATCTGCATATTCCTATTAGCGGGTGAATCATTCATCTTTGATAGGCTAACGTTACTTGATGAAGACATGTTAGCTTTAGCTAGCAGTAACACTGTGTAACACTTTTGTCTGGAAGCTAAAAAGTATTGAGTGTACAGATGAGAAAATAAACCCTTTAATTGTCTGCACATGCTTGTGAATTGTTGAGTAATATAGTAGATCCATTAAGAGTTGCTTGCTTAATGTTAGCTTGTAGCTAGCTTGTTGAATAGTTTGCAATGCCTCCTGGCTGGTGGGTACTGTGACATTTACAGTACTTTTGAGCTGCAAAGCAAGAACGTCAACCAAACCTTCTCTCGGCTTGTGACATTATCGTTACTAATGTGAATTGAAAAGTGTATGCACATATTATGCAAATTGAATTTGAATCTCGACAGATCTATTCAATGAGAATATGTGTTTCTGGGTAGAATCTCAATAAAGGTCATCAAGATTGCTTTCCTGACGTAATCAAGGCCAGCATTCAAACCGATCAGTTGTAGATCCGCATTAGAGGTTTTGACATTTAAAGAACATTTTCCATAGAGCTGATATATGCAGCTTTTACCGTGAATGTTTTCTCCATGAACACGGACAAATTGCCTTTAAAATATGCATAGCTGACAAAGCATGATGGGATTGAATCCCAGCCATATCGATCTCATACTATTAATAAATCCTCAATATTTATTGTAAAAAAAAATATATATACACAGTACATATTCTGTTTAATTAACTCCGTACATGCAAATGGTTTAGTAACAGTTGTATTTCACATATATTCATTATCATCTAGTTAGAATTCACTTCACTTTGTTGCCTTGTTCACAATCAATTGCAGTAAAGCACTACTCAGTAAGGGTCAAATAACCCGATTCAACAAGTCCCTCTAGAATAACTGCAATGTTGTAACTGCAATCTAAACCATTACCCTAACGATAGAATGCTTTAGAATGCTTTAGAATGCTTTAGAATGCTTTAGAATACTTTAGAATGATTTAGAATGTTTGTCCACAGAGGAACTGAAGGTTAAAAGGGGTGACAGAAGGGCCCAGGGCAGTACAGGGGGCTGGACCCACCCGCGTGAACAACGCCGGTTCTATGCCAGTGAATACTGACTGGGGTGGCAGAATGTTATCTGCTGTTTTTTTTAAGTGAACATGTCAGAGTTGTAAACGAGGGGCCCTGAGCGGTACAAGAAATACACCCTGTTTGGTTGGACAAAATACTTTCCCTCCTTTCATCCCTCTAGTCCAGTTGTCTCTGAATAGGTGACACGGAGCTGTGTGGAACAGTAGCTCAACTAGCCTGGAACCCAGATCTTGTCATTGGTGTGACAATGACCTTAGGAGTTCGGCAAGAAAGCACAAACAGCTCCGAGACCAGGCTAGAGCTTTATGCTATGATTCTGTGTCCTACTACAGTATATTGCAGGTGAACTGTGCTGCCATTGGATGTTTTCAGCACAAACGTACAATATGGAAGGGCACCAGCTTCACGGAATGTTACTGCATGCAAGCAAATGGTGTGTGTCAGTGTGAGTGTGCGTTTGTGTCCGTGTGTTGTGTGTGTGTCTCCGTGTGTGTGTGCGTGTGTGTGTGTCCGTGTGTGTGTGTCCGTGTGTGCCCGTGTGTGCATGCCGTTGTGTCCGTGTGTTGTGTGTGTGTCTCCGTGTGTGTGTGTGTGTGTGTGTCCGTGTGTGTGTATGCGTGGGTGTATGCGTGTGTGTATGTGTGTGTATGTGTATGTATGCGTGTGTGTCCGTGAGTGTGAGTGTGAGTGCGCGTGCGTGGATGTGTGAGTGTCTCCCTCCCTAGACTGGTGGCCTACAGTAACTAGATGTGCCTGTGTTTACAAGGACATCTGGGTTGCTTCAGCTGTAAATGCATTATCGTAAATGGACAATTATTCAAATAAATGAATGCCTGATTTGATCTAATTTGTAAACCTGCCGTCTTACCAACCCTGCTGTGCTTTGGTGTCTGACAGCAAAAGCATCTAATTAACATGAAACGCCAAATGAAAAACGAATTAACACTATTTGAAATGCACATCAGACATTCTATGCGGTACCCTGCTCTTCCTCTGTGGAAATACCCTGTTGTGACTGCATGGAGAACGATGAAAACTGAATACAACTCAAAGAGAACGTGTGAATCGTAATCTGACCAAAGTGTAACTTAAACTGAAATGAAGACTTTGTACTGTAGGCTACCCATATTTTATCGCTTGTTTTTTTTACACCAGTGTGCTGCAAGACTCATGCCTAGACTCCTAGCTTGTGTTTTTACACCAGTGTGCTGCAAGACTCATGCCTAGACTCCAAGCTTGTGTTTTTACACCAGCGTGCTGCAAGACTCATGTCTAGACTCCTAGCTTGTGTTTTTCCACCAGTGTGCTGCAAGACTCATGTCTAGACTCCTAGCTTGTGTTTTTCCACCAGCGTGCTGCAAGACTCATGCTTAGACTCCAAGCTTGTGTTTTTACACCAGCGTGCTGCAAGACTCATGCCTAGACTCCAAGCTTGTGTTTTTACACCAGCGTGCTGCAAGACTCATGCCTAGACTCCTAGCTTGTGTTTTTACACCAGCATGCTGCAAGACTCATGCCTAGACTCCTAGCTTGTGTTTTTACACCAGCGTGCTGCAAGACTCATGCCTAGACTCCGAGCTTGTGTTTTTACACCAGCGTGCTGCAAAACTCATGCCTAGACTTCCAGCTTGTGTTTTTACACCAGCGTGCTGCAAGACTCATGTCTAGACTCCTAGCTTGTTTTTCCACCAGCGTGCTGCAAGACTCATGTCTAGACTCCTAGCTTGTGTTTTTACACCAGCGTGCTGCAAAACTCATGCCTAGACTTCCAGCTTGTGTTTTTACACCAGCGTGCTGCAAGACTCATGTCTAGACTCCTAGCTTGTTTTTCCACCAGCGTGCTGCAAGACTCATGTCTAGACTCCTAGCTTGTGTTTTTCCACCAGCATGCTGCAAGACTCATGCTTAGACTCCAAGCTTGTGTTTTTACACCAGCGTGCTGCAAGACTCATGTCTAGACTCCTAGCTTGTGTTTTTCCACCAGTGTGCTGCAAGACTCATGTCTAGACTGCTAGCTTGTGTTTTTCCACCAGCGTGCTGCAAGACTCATGCTTAGACTCCAAGCTTGTGTTTTTACACCAGCGTGCTGCAAGACTCATGCCTAGACTCCAAGCTTGTGTTTTTACACCAGCGTGCTGCAAGACTCATGCCTAGACTCCTAGCGTGTGTTTTTCCAAATACAGCTGTTTTTATAGATTTAAAAACAAAACAAAAAAGCACACAACTATTAACATTTGGAGGGAACATAACACTCAGATCTTTGATGCTGTTATGAGATAAACAGCCACATGAGACAAGATAGAATTATCCTTATTAAACTCATTAATAACATTTTAGGGTTTAAGGCCGGTAGCTATAGAAAACATTACTAGGGAGTCAGCCTGTTAACATATTTGAAGGGGGCCATTGTGAGTTTCTTGACAAACTTTCCTTGTTGGAGAAACACTGACCATATTGTCCTGGGGAGGCGAAAGTCTTAATTAAGTTTGACTGAGGCTGAATTCCAAATGGCAACCCTTTAACAATATACTGCTGTACCCATAGGGCTCTGGTCTAAAGTAGTGCACTATATAGAGAATAGGGTGCCATTTTGGACTCATAAAGGGGTCATGTGATATACTTAGGACTGGTCATCACGTATTGTCGCTAGGGGCAAAGAGCCTCTGGTTTTGGTGCACTGTGTCTACACTGCACAACCAGTGGTCTGAAGCATTAAGAGCCTTATCGTCATAAAGTAGGTCTTTAATCAAGATGTCAGTTGTGTTAATTAACACAATTAGTATTGTGTGGTTTATTTTCAGTTTGAAGATCTTAAAACATGCTTCCTTTTAGGCTAAATTAGCAATAATACATACTGTGTTAGTGCTGTAATCCTGAGTTTTATGACCAGTGAAATGTCATTAAAAAAAGTGAGGGTTATTCTACTGTATAACATAAACAGATTAATAGTAGGAGGATTTACTTTCACAAGAAAGCAGTTATGGTAATGTGGAGATGATTCACAGACATACAGTAGGGCTTTCCATTCAAGAAAATATATATATATATATATTTTTTTTACAATACAAAACAGCCACGTACAAACGACACCATACAGACGCACACAAACATCCACAACGTCACCCCTGCCCAGACCATCACATTCAAGAATATATTATTCTCTGAATAACAACACAAACATCCACAACGTCAGCCCTGTCCAGACCATCACATTCGAGAATATATTATTCTCTGAATAACAACACAAACATCCACAACGTCAGCCCTGTCCAGACCATCACATTCGAGAATATATTATTCTCTGAATAACAACACAAACATCCACAACGTCAGCCCTGTCCAGACCATCACATTCGAGAATATATTATTCTCTTGAATAACAACACAAACATCCACAACGTCAGCCCTGTCCAGACCATCACATTCAAGAATATATTATTCTCTTGAATAACAACACAAACATCCACAACGTCAGCCCTGTCCAGACCATCACATTCAAGAATATATTATTCTCTTGAATAACAACACAAACATCCACAATGTCAGCCCTGTCCAGACCATCACATTCAAGAATATATTATTCTCTTGAATAACAACACAAACATCCACAACGTCAGCCCTGTCCAGACCATCACATTCAAGAATATATTATTCTCTTGAATAACAACACAAACATCCACAACGTCAGCCCTGTCCAGACCATCACATTCAAGAATATATTATTCTCTTGAATAACAACACAAACATCCACAACGTCAGCCCTGTCCAGACCATCACATTCAAGAATATATTATTCTCTTGAATAACAACACAAACATCCACAACGTCAGCCCTGTCCAGACCATCACATTCAATAATATATTATTCTCTTGAATAACAACACAAACATCCACAACGTCAGCCCTGTCCAGACCATCACATTCAAGAATATATTATTCTCTTGAATAACAACACAAACATCCACAACGTCAGCCCTGTCCAGACCATCACATTCAAGAATATATTATTCTCTGAATAACAACATTGTAGAGGTAAAAAGCATAATGTTTTGTTTCCTGTTTTCATTTAAAGATATATTTGCATTTTTGGAGGAGAAGGGGGTTATGGGAACATAGTAGAACCTTTTTTTTCCTGTGATCTCATACACTGAGTTCTATGTTTTGGCAACGCAGGGCAACATCTTTAGCCAACAGGAAGCAGAGTTTGAGACCAGAGAGTCTCGTGAACTCAGTCAGATAACGTCAAACCACACTTGTTTTGGACAGAAGATAGGAGAGGTTTGATTGCACTCAGACGGAGAAAAGGAAGATGCTTTCAGGGGTGTGTGTGTGTGTGTGTGTGTGTGTGTGTGTGTGTGTGTGTGTGTGTGTGTGTGTGTGTGTGTGTGTGTGTGTGTGTGTGTGTGTGTGTGTGTGTGTGTGTGTGTGTGTGTGTGTTTGTGAGTAGGGAGGATGTTCTCTGTGGTTTGGCTGTGATGGATCCTTTCTTTGCCCGTGATCACACGATGAGAGTGTTCCAGTTTCCACATAGATTTTTCCCCTCAGTCTAACCTAGACCAATTCAGTCCTGTGGTACTTCCTCTACTGGCACAACCTTTTCCCCCAACACTTTGGACTCACTCCACCAGATGAAAGTCACTTAAACGGTGGGCCATGCACTGCATTTGCATTCAAAAACCTCATCCATCATGCATTTAGTGTTGCCGGTTTAAGATGAGTACAGAGTCATTTGACCAAATTCACTGCAAAGTCAAATTGCTATTGAATTAGTACTCTGAAAATAGCACAATTGAAAACACCTGACTTAAAACATAACAATCAAATATACAAACAGTCAGTGTGTCACAGAGTGTAAACCACAGTTGTTAATGTGGGTGTTGTATAGTCTTACATGTTTCTCCTTAGATGACCTTGGTAATACAGAAAATACGAGTTACAGGAAGCCCTATGAGTAGCAGGGCATTAGAAACAAACTGAAGTAGGGAGAAGCCCTATGAGTAGCAGGGCATTAGAAACAAACTGCAGTAGGGAGAAGCCCTATGAGTAGCAGGGCATTAGAAACGAACTGAAGTAGGGAGAAGCCCTATGAGTAGCAGGGCATTAGAAACAAACTGCAGTAGGGAGAAGCCCTATGAGTAGCAGGGCCTTAGAAACAAACTGAATTAGCGAGAAGCCCTATGAGTAGCAGGGCATTAGAAACAAACTGCAGTAGGGAGAAGCCCTATGAGTAGCAGGGCATTAGAAACAAACTGCAGTAGGGAGAAGCCCTATGAGTAGCAGGGCCTTAGAAACAAACTGCAGTAGGGAGAAGCCCTATGAGTAGCAGGGCATTAGAAACAAACTGCAGTAGGGAGAAGCCCTATGAGTAGCAGGGCATTAGAAACAAACTGCAGTAGGGAGAAGCCCTATGAGTAGCAGGGCATTAGAAACAAACTGCAGTAGGGAGAAGCCCTATGAGTAGCAGGGCATTAGAAACAAACTGAAGTAGCGAGAAGCCCTATGAGTAGCAGGACATTAGAAACAAACTGAAGTAGGGAGAAGCCCTATGAGTAGCAGGGCATTAGAAACAAACTGCAGTAGGGAGAAGCCCTATGAGTAGCAGGGCATTAGAAACAAACTGAAGTAGGGAGAAGCCCTATGAGTGCAGGGCATTAGAAACAAACTGCAGTAGGGAGAAGCCCTATGAGTAGCAGGGCATTAGAAACAAACTGCAGTAGGGAGAAGCCCTATGAGTAGCAGGGCCTTAGAAACAAACTGAAGTAGGGAAAAAATACAACTCTGCAAACTCAGGCCACATGATCCTTCAAAGCAGCTGAGAACGCCATAGAATATGGATGGGGCTAATAGGGTTTGTTGCCATGGGTTTTTACATCTCTAGGCAACTGCCTCATTATGATAAACTGTATTGATACAGTCCATGGAGTCAGGGGAGAAACAAATGGAATCGTAGATAGTAAACATTCCCAGGTTGACATCTTAAATTGCATATTGAGAGCAGGTCAAAGTGCACCATGCAGCAAACTAAATGGTATAGAAGACTACATATGGAGGAAAGACAAAAGAACACTCACGTTTATAAAATTATGTACAACCCCGTTGTGGAAAAAAGTATTCAATAACCTGCCTTCTCTCTCATCTCAATGTTTTTACTGTCAAAAAAATAAGGTCCTTAGCTTTCTTTTCTCAATCTAGTTAAGATGTTGCATCTGGGTGAGGACATTCAAGACAGGAGCGGTTGGAGATTGGCTGTGTCCCAAATGGAATAGGGTGCCAATCTGTTTGATACATGGCAGACATTGTTGCTAATTACTTCCTCGGCCCGACAATAACCGTAGTAAAAGCTGGTGGAAAACGGGCAAGCTAGTTGCGGCTAGGTGAACCACATTGAAGAGCCTTTTTGGATAAGTTTTAAAAAGATATGGCCGATAAAGTGTCAGTCAAGCTGTACATCATATCCTAGTGCATGTTTAAAAACATTGGTCAAGATAAATCAAACTGTAAAAAAAATAAAAAAAAATAAAAAAGTAAAAGAGGTATTACTTTCCTTTGTGTGTACGTACACATGCAGGATTTTCCATTTTCTAGTCATTCAGTCCAGCTGAAAAGCACTTCTTCCAAGTGGGGGAAACAGACAAAGCAAGGTCAGGGAAAACATGAAAAATAAGCAGTGCCTTCAAGTGCAATTAATATATAAGTGTCAATTCTTATTGAAACTTTCGTACATTATTCCTGATCATAAGAGAGTGTGGAAAAATGTGATGGAATGTAATGAATTTGCTGGTGTGTGTGTGTGTGTGTGTGTGTGTGTGTGTTTGTTGTGTCTGTGTTTTGTATTTTTAGCTGTCTGCCTGTGCATGTTGTCTCTCCCTCAAGACACCGTTTTTGGTAATAAACAGAGAGAGACCAAATCTCATCTCAACTCAACTGTTCCCTGTCTAAATACAGTTCAATACCAGTGAACCTCAGAGAGAAGTCTCCCAACTCACCATCATGTGGTTTCCAATCGCCGAAACATTCCATCATTATGATGGAATGGCACAACCTCTCCCTATAAGCATTCTCCTCCCTAACACACAAACACCCAACCCAAATCCACTCATTCAAAATTCCAGTGACCCACCAATAAACAATGTGGTTGTATCTGGAGGAGTGTGTTGCTGCAAAACTGTTGTCCTTCAAATGCCACAAAATTCAACTAAATACATGTATTCTGAATGATGGTGAAAACGTTTGATTTCAGTGTTCTGGTACATCATTCTCAATTCGGAATCTCGGAATCCAGAACCAAATTATGTGTCGTCCCACCTGATCAAAAGAATACAATTCATAACAGTGACATGTTCAGTGTTATACAGCAGATAACAAAAAAACACCAATAAACATGATTTTCCTGTGTCTCTCTTCTTCCCCAGATCTTACAGGATGAACAATGACTACACAGAGATTAGTCCCTCTGATCCCTCTGTCGACGCCTACACCACTCCCCTGATCGCCGTGAAGGCCGAGATCGGCTACCAGCACAAGAAGCGTCGTTACGTCCGCAAAGATGGCAACTGCAATGTCCTCTTCCGCCATGTTCCTGAGGAGTGGCTCATGTACGTCACCGACATCTTCACTACGCTGGTGGAGATAAGGTGGAGAGTTATGTTCCTCATCTTCACCCTCTCTTACACCCTCTCCTGGCTCTTCTTCGGCATCCTCTACTGGTTGATCGCCCTGGCTAACGGCGACATCAAGGACCCTACTAACGCCCCTTGTATGTACGAGGTGAGGGACTTCACCACGGCTTTCCTATTCTCACTGGAGACCCAGACCACAATCGGTTATGGTTTTAGAGGGATGTCAGAGAACTGCATGGTGGCGATCATTGTCGTAACCGTGCAGGATGTCATCAGCTGTTTTATTGATACATTCGTCATCGGTATCGCTGTGGCAGAGATGGCATCGACACGGAAACTGACGCAAACAGTAGGCTTCAGCAACTGCGCTGTCATCAACTTGCGAAATGGGCGTTTGTGCCTGTCATGGAGGATCGGAGACTTCCGCCAACACCACATGGTGGAGGGGATGGCTCGTGCTCAAATCTTCCGCCCCACCATGCACGCCACTGGGAGGGTGGACATCAACTACAAGGACCTGGAAATCAAACAGAGTGATATCCTTTTAGCCATACCAACCACCATCTTCCACATTATTGAGCCCGGTACTCCACTCTACCGCATGAGCCTGGAGGATCTTCGGAAAGACGACTTTGAGCTGGTGGTGTCCTTCACCTACACAGACGACTCGACGGGCATCCTGCACCAGACTCGCACCTCCTACACACCCGACGAGATTCACTGGGGACATCTGTTCCAAGATATGCTGAATGTAAACCTGAAATACTACAAGGTAGACTACTCCATGTTCCACCACACTGCTAAGGTCCTGATTCCGGAGGTCAGCGCAGAAGAGTACGATCAAATTAAGCTTCGGCGTTCCCCACGCCACTCCCCGCGCCAGTCCCCGCGCCACACTCCAAGCCACTCCCCACGCCACTCCCCGTGCCCCAAGCGCCCAAGCATTAATTGCAATCCCCCGATGGTGACTGTGGAACTGGTAAACGGCACCACAGAAGCTGAGGTACATGCAGCCATGGCTGCTACTATCACAGCAGTTTGCGAGGACCAAGGACATTTGTGTCTTCCAAGGAACCCCATTCTGACGTAGATGTTCTGCTGACATGGCAATACCAACACAATTTCATTGTAACTGGCGAATGGTCATTCAGAAACATGGCCATTGCAGTCTGCCTTTACTATTGTCCAGGTTCTGAAGTTGCTTTTACATGCCGAAAAGACAAAGTTGATTGTTTTCACGAAATCTAAGATGAAACCTCAGATTCTTACACGTACAGTCAATGTGCAGGACAAACAAATAGAAAGACTAGCAACTAAGAGGTATTTTGGTTTATTGATAGATGAGTGTCTCACCTTTAAGTATCGTAAGTCTTGCGAAAAAGTTTTTTATTTTCGTATTAAGTCATGTTTTTCATTAGAAGCGAGAAAGATGCTTGTTTCCACTACTTTCTTACCTGTAATTGATTCTGGTGATATCCTGTACATGTATGCCCCTGTGATTTCATTGAATATGCTGGGCTGGGTACCACGGAGCACTGAAGTTTGTTACTAACTCCAAAGCCCTCACTCATCACTGTACTCTCTACATGAGAGTGGGCTGGTCTTCCTTAGCTCTTCGGAGATGAAGTCATTGGTACGTTTTTATTTATAAGGCCGTATTGAGTCAGCTCTCGTTTGACTCGCGTAACTACAATGTTCAGCAGACAAATGAAAACTATCGCATGCGCTCACATGACTGGGTTTTGTTGATTGTGCCAAAGGCCCGTACAGAGATAGGTGAAAACACTTTCCAAATCTCTGCTCCTTCCGCTTGGAACAAGCTTCGAAAGGCCCTGAAATCACAGGAACTCATCCCTTAAAATTAGTTTAAAGCTCGGTTAAATTCTAGAATGGAATATGAGTTTAAAGCTCGGTTAAATTCTAGAATGGAATATGAGTTTAAAGCTCGGTTAAATTCTAGAATGGAATATGAGTCTAAAGCTCGGTTAAATTCTAGAATGGAATATGAGTCTAAAGCTCGGTTAAATTCTAGAATGGAATATGAGTTTAAAGCTAGGTTAAATTCTAGACTGGAATATTAGTTTAATGCTAGGTTAAACTCTAGAATGGAATATGAGTTTAAAGCTCGGTTAAATTCTAGAATGGAATATGAGTTTAAAGCTCGGTTAAATTCTAGAATGGAATATGAGTTTAAAGCTCGGTTAAATTCTAGAATGGAATATGAGTTTAAAGCTCGGTTAAATTCTAGAATGGAATATGAGTTTAAAGCTCGGTTAAATTCTAGAATGGAATATGAGTCTAAAGCTAGGTTAAATTCTAGACTGGAATATTAGTTTAATGCTAGGTTAAACTCTAGAATGGAATATGAGTCTAAAGCTCGGTTAAATTCTAGACTGGAATATGAGTTTAAAGCTAGGTTAAATTCTAGACTGGAATATTAGTTTAATGCTAGGTTAAACTCTAGAATGGAATATGAGTTTAAAGCTCGGTTAAATTCTAGAATGGAATATGAGTTTAAAGCTCGGTTAAATTCTAGACTGGAATATTAGTTTAATGCTAGGTTAAACTCTAGAATGGAATATGAGTTTAAAGCTCGGTTAAATTCTAGAATGGAATATGAGTTTAAAGCTCGGTTAAATTCTAGAATGGAATATGAGTTTAAAGCTCGGTTAAATTCTAGAATGGAATATGAGTTTAAAGCTCGGTTAAATTCTAGAATGGAATATGAGTTTAAAGCTCGGTTAAATTCTAGAATGGAATATGAGTCTAAAGCTAGGTTAAATTCTAGACTGGAATATTAGTTTAATGCTAGGTTAAACTCTAGAATGGAATATGAGTCTAAAGCTCGGTTAAATTCTAGACTGGAATATGAGTTTAAAGCTAGGTTAAATTCTAGACTGGAATATTAGTTTAATGCTAGGTTAAACTCTAGAATGGAATATGAGTTTAAAGCTCGGTTAAATTCTAGAATGGAATATGAGTTTAAAGCTCGGTTAAATTCTAGAATGGAATATGAGTTTAAAGCTCGGTTAAATTCTAGAATGGAATATGAGTTTAAAGCTCGGTTAAATTCTAGAATGGAATATGAGTCTAAAGCTCGGTTAAATTCTAGAATGGAATATGAGTCTAAAGCTCGGTTAAATTCTAGAATGGAATATGAGTTTAAAGCTAGGTTAAATTCTAGACTGGAATATTAGTTTAATGCTAGGTTAAACTCTAGAATGGAATATGAGTCTAAAGCTCGGTTATATTCTAGAATGGAATATGAGTCTAAAGCTCGGTTAAATTCTAGAATGGAATATGAGTTTAAAGCTAGGTTAAATTCTAGACTGGAATATTAGTTTAATGCTAGGTTAAACTCTAGAATGGAATATGAGTTTAAAGCTCGGTTAAATTCTAGAATGGAATATGAGTTTAAAGCTCGGTTAAATTCTAGAATGGAATATGAGTTTAAAGCTCGGTTAAATTCTAGAATGGAATATGAGTTTAAAGCTCGGTTAAATTCTAGAATGGAATATGAGTTTAAAGCTCGGTTAAATTCTAGAATGGAATATGAGTCTAAAGCTCGGTTAAATTCTAGAATGGAATATGAGTTTAAAGCTAGGTTAAATTCTAGACTGGAATATTAGTTTAATGCTAGGTTAAACTCTAGAATGGAATATGAGTCTAAAGCTCGGTTAAATTCTAGAATGGAATATGAGTTTAAAGCTAGGTTAAATTCTAGACTGGAATATTAGTTTAATGCTAGGTTAAACTCTAGAATGGAATATGAGTTTAAAGCTCGGTTAAATTCTAGAATGGAATATGAGTTTAAAGCTCGGTTAAATTCTAGAATGGAATATGAGTTTAAAGCTCGGTTAAATTCTAGAATGGAATATGAGTTTAAAGCTCGGTTAAATTCTAGAATGGAATATGAGTTTAAAGCTCGGTTAAATTCTAGAATGGAATATGATTGTAAAGGTTAAACTCCATGATGTAAAATGAAGTAGGGGGCTGTCAATGTTTTGACTGCTAGTTTAACTTTCCCAAACCATCTTGCTGTGCAATGTGTAAATTGTTTTTTTTAACTGTAGTGCTTTGTGTTTTATGTTGTAAATGTGTCTGCAACTTTGTGTGCTGCTATTTCGGTCTCGTCTCTCCTAAATATTGACTGGTTTTCATCAAGCTGTCCACTCAAGAGGAAGCTTCTCACAGCAAGCAGTGCATGTAAACTGGTTCAGGTTATTAATCAACCTACCAGGGTGTTTACAAAGACTACAAGAACAAGATCATCCACATGTATTGATCACATTTATACTAATACTGTAGAACTTTGTTCTAAAGCTGTATCCGTACCCATTGTATGCAGTGATCACAATATAGTGACTTTGTCCAGGAAAACCAATGTTCCAAAAGCTGGGCCTAAAATAGTATATAAGAGATCATACAAAACATGTTGCTGTGACTTATGTGGATGATGTAAAACAATATTTGTTGGTCTGATGTGATTTATAAGGAACATCCAGATGCTGCACTAGATGCAATTATGAAATTGCTTCTTCCACTTTTTTTTGATAAACATGCACCTGTAAAGAAACTGACAGAACTGTTATGACTCCACGGATTGATGAGGAACTGAAAAACTGTATGGTTGAGAGAGATGGGGGCAAAAGAAGTGGCTGCACATCTGACTGGCTACACATCTGACTGGCTACACATCTGACTGGCTACACATCTGAATGGCTACACATCTGACTGGCTACACATCTGACTGGCTGAGTTACTGAAAATTGAGAAATGATGTGACTAAACTCAACAAAAAGAAGAAGAAACTGTATCATGAAGCCAAGATCAATGATATAAAGAATGATGGAAATGAAATGATGGGCAGAAAGACAAATAATTTGTACTCCAACAGTGGGCCATCGTACTCACGCATAAAGAAACTTGTCATGAAAGGAAAGCAATGCAAGTTTGAATTTTGTAAAGTTAGTGTGGGAGAGGTGGAAAAATGATTGTTATTGATCAATGATTTACCAACCTCCTGGCATTGACAACTTAGACGGAAAGCTACTGAGAATGGTAGGTGACTCTATAGCCACTCCTATCTATCATGTATTTAATCTGAGCCTAGAGGAAAGTCTTTGTCCTCGGGCCTGGAGGGAAGCCAAAGTCATTCCGCTACCCAAGAGTGGTAAAAGCGACCTTTACTGGCTCTGCCAGCTCTTAGCAAACTGTTGGAATAAATTGTGTTTGACCAAGTACAATGCTACGTCTTTGTAAACAACTTAACAAGATACTTTCAGGATGCTTATAGAGAGGGGCACTCGACATGTACTGCACTGACACAAATTACCAATGATTGGTTGAAACAAATTGATAATAAGAAGATTAGATTTCAGTGCAGCCTTTGATGTTGCTGACTATAGCTTGTTGTTGAGAAAATGTATGTGCTCTGGCTTTTCAACCTCTGCCTAATAGAACTCAGAGAGTTTCCTTTAATGGAAGCTTCTCTAATGTCAAACATGCAAAGTGTGTTGTACTGCAGGGCAGCTCTCTAGGCCCTCTACTCTTTTCTATTTTTGTCAGTGACCTGCCACTGGCATTAAAATAAGCATATGTGTCCATGTATGCTGATGATTCAACCATATACACACCAGCAACCACAGCTAATGATGTCACTGAAACCCTTAACGAAGAGTTGCAGTCTGTTTTGGAATGGGTGTCCAGTAATAAACTGGTCCTGAACATCTCTAAAACTAAGTGCATTTTATTTGGTACAAATCGTTCCATAAGTTGTAGACCTCAGCTGAATATGGTAATGAATGGTGTGGCTGTTGAACAAGTTGAGGAGACTAAATTCCTTGGCGTTACCTTAGATTGTAAAACAAAGCCTATAGACATATAGATTCAATGGTTGAGGAGATGGGGAGAGGTATGTCCATAATAAAAAGATGCTCTGCTTTTTTGACACCACATTCCAAAAAGCAAGTCCTGCAGGTTCTAGTTTTGTCTTATCTTGATTATTGTCCAGTTATGTGGTGGAGGGCTGACCCAGAACAGAGTGGCACATATTGCTCTTTATTGTAATCAGAGGGATAATATAAATGCTATACATGCCCATCTCTCTTGGCTAAGAGTTGAGGAGAGACTGACTGCATCATTTCTTCCTTTTATAACAAACATTAATCTGTTCAAAATTTCAAATTGTTTCTATAGTCAACTTACACAGCTCTGACACACACACTTACTCCACCAGACATGTCACCAGGGGTATTTTCACAGTCCCCAAATCCAAGAAAGTTGTTACGGCTTTCATTGTGGGAAGGAGAGTCGGACCAAAATGAGGCGGGTAGATTACGATTCATGTTTAATGACGAACACACTAGGGGAAGCTCGGGACTGAGGGAAGATAGGGACTGAGGGGTAGCGCGGAACTGAGAGGAAGCTCAGCACTGAGAGGAAGCTCAGCACTGAGAGGAAGCTCAACACTGAGAGGAAGCTCAGCACTGAGAGGAAGCTCAACACTGAGAGGAAGCTCAGGCAGGTGGTTGGATCTGGCAGATCCTGGCTGGCTGGTGGTTCTGGCAGATCCTGGCTGACTGGCGGATCTGGAAGAGTCTGGCTGACTGGCGGATCTGGAAGAGTCTGGCTGACTGGCGGATCTGGAAGAGTCTGGCTGACTGGCGGATCTGGAAGAGTCTGGCTGACTGGCGGATCTGGAAGAGTCTGGCCGACTGGCAGATCTGGAAGAGTCTGGCCGACTGGCGGATCCTGGCAGACTGACGGATCTGGCTGCTCCATGCTGACTGGCGGCTCTGGCTGCTCCATGCAGACTGACGGCTCTGGCTGCTCCATGCAGACTGGCAGCTCTGGCGGCTTCTTGCAGACTGGCAGCTCTGGTGGCTTCTTGCAGACTGGCAGCTCTGATGGCTTCTTGCAGACTGGCAGGTCTGGCAGCTCCATGCAGACTGGCAGCTCTGGCAGCTCCTTGCAGACTGGCAGCTCCTTGCAGACTGGCAGCTCCTTGTAAACTGACAGCTCTAGCTGCTCCATGCAGACCGACAGCTCTGGCTGCTCCATGCAGACTGACAGCTCTGGCTGCTCCATGCAGAATGGCAGCTCTGGCGGATTCTTGCAGACTGGCAGCTCTGGCTGCTCTATGCAGACTGACAGCTCTGGCTGCTCCATGCAGACTGACAGCTCTGGCTGCTCAATGCAGACTGACAGCTCTGTCTGCTCCATGCAGGCTGGCAGCTCTGGCAGCGCTGAACATGCAGGAAACTCCAGCAGCGCTGTAGAGGAGGAAGGCTCTGGCAGCGCTGAACAGGCGGGAGACTCCGGCAGTGCTGTAGACGAGGAAGGCTCTGGTTGCGCTGAACAGGTGGGAGACTCCGGCAGCGCAGGAGAGGAGGAAGACTCGGGCAGCGCTGGAGAGGCGAGGCGCACTGTAGGCCTGATGTGTGGTGCTGGCACTGGTGGTACTGGGCCGAGGACACGCACAGGAAGCCTGGTGTGGGGAGCTGCCACCGGAGGGCTGGTGTGTGGAGGAGGTACAGGGTAGACCGGACCGTGCAGGCTCACTGGAGCTCTTGAGCACCGAGCCTGCCCAACCTTACCTGGTTGAATACTCCCGGTCGCTCTGCCAGTGCGGCGAGGTGGAATAGCCCGCACTGGGCTATGTAGGTGAACCGGGGACACCGTGCGCAAGGCTGGTGCTATGTAAGCCGGCCCAAGGAGACGCACTGGGGACCAGATGCGTAGAGCTGGCTTCATGGCATTTGGCTCAACGCTCAATCTAGCCCGGCCGATACGCGGAGCTGGAATATACCGCACCGGGCTATGCACCCGCACTGGAGACAACGTGCGCACCACAGCATAACACGGTGCCTGCCCGGTCTCTCTAGCCCCCCGGTAACCACAGGAAGTTGACGCAGGTCTCCTACCTAGCGTCACCATACTCCCTGTGAGCCTCCCCCAAGAAATTTTGGGGGCTGACTATCGGGCTTCCATCCGCGTCGCAGTGCTGCCTCCTCATACCAGCGCCTCTCTGCTTTCGACGCCTCCAGTTCTTCCTTGGGGCGGCGATATTCTCCAGGCTGTGCCCAGGGACCTTCTCCGTCTAGGATCTCCTCCCAAGTCCAGAAATCCCTATTTTGTTGCTCTTGCTGCTGCTGCCTGTTGACACGCCGCTTGGTCCTGTTGTGTTGGGTGATTCTGTTACGGCTTTCGTTGTGGGAAGGAGAGTCGGACCAAAATGCGGTGTGTCGATTACGATTCATGTTTAATGACGAACACACTAAACACAAACACTACAAAACAATAAACGTAATGAACGTAACAAAAACAGCCTATACTTGTGTAAACGAACACAGAACAAGGACACTAAGGACATAAGGACAATCACCCACCAAACACTCAATGAATATGGCTGCCTAAATATGGTTCCCAATCAGAGACAACGATAAACACCTGCCTCTGATTGAGAACCACTTCAGACAGCCATAGACTTAACGAGCACACCCCAATAAGCTACAATCCCAATACAAACACACCACATACAAAAAACCCATGTCACACCCTGGCCTGACCAAATAAATGAAGACAAACACAATATACTTCGACCAGGGCGTGACAAAAGCGCACAGTATTATAGAAAGCCTTAATTGCATGGGACTCCCTTCCATCTCATATTGATCAAATAAACAGCAAAACAACCAAACAGATAAAGCGATACCTTACGGCACAACGCCTCTCCCCTATTGGATCTTCATAGTTTGTGTCACGTCTAATCAAGGTGGGTGGAATCAGGCGCAGAGAGCAGATAGCGATATGACAGTTTATTCTCCGGTGAACAAGAAATACGATCAACCCAACACACACAGGGTGAACAATCCAACACAGGATAAGGACAGACTGGAGAATATGAACACAAGATACACCGACTGACATGAATACACAAATAAACAATCCCGCACAAAACAAGGGCGGGACAACCTACTACATATACAGACACTAATTAACTAAACAACACACAGGTGAAACCAATCAGACAAAACCAACAGATACACGAAAAGGGATCGGTAGTGGCTAGTAGGACGGTGACGACGAAGTCGTGACAGTTTGTGTGTATGTTTTGATGTGTAGTCTACGTGGACCGTTTTCAAATTGATGTAGTTCTGTTCTAGAGCTGTTCTTGTCTATTATTGTTCTGTATTATGTCATGTTTCATGTTCTGTGTTGGACTAACTTACCAATCTAAAAACAACAAAATCAATGGGGGCCCATTGAGATGGTTAGACTAACTTACCAATCTAAAAACAACAAAATCAATGGGAGCCCATTGAGATGGTTAGACTAACTTACCAATCTAAAAACAACAAAATCAATGGGAGCCCATTGAGATGGTTAGACTAACTTACCAATCTAAAAACAACAAAATCAATGGGGGCCCATTGAGATGGTTAGACTAACTTACCAATCTAAAAACAACAAAATCAATGGGAGCCCATTGAGATGGTTAGACTAACTTACCAATCTAAAAACATCAAAGTCAATGGGGGCCCATTGAGATGGTTAGACTAACTTACCAATCTAAAAACATCAAAGTCAATGGGGGCCCATTGAGATGGTTAGACTAACTTACCAATCTAAAAACATCAAAGTCAATGGGGGCCCATTGATATGGTTAGATGAATTTACCAATCTAAAAACAACAAAATCAATGGGGGCCCATTGATATGGTTAGATGAACTTACCAATCTAAAAACAACAAAATCAATGGGGGCCCATTGAGATGGTTAGATGAACTTACCAATCTAAAAACAACAAAATCAATGGGAGCCCATTGAGATGGTTAGACTAATTTACCAATCTAAAAACAACAAAATCAATGGGGGCCCATTGAGATGGTTAGACTAACTTACCAATCTGTGTGCGTGCGTGTGTGCGTGTGTGTATGTGTGTGTGCGCGTCAGACAATACTGATATATCATGACTATCAATGATGTCAAGAAGTTTGTATTTCTTCCGTTTGTCTGTCATGTCTCTTGATGTAATGACATGACAACTGTGTCTGAGTTTTGGGCAACCCTTCCCCCGTTTTTCTTCCATGCTGGCTGAAGACATAGCTATCCAGTTGCTAGCTAACACAGATGAAAGTGGAAACCTATAAGTATCTTTGCCTTAGATGAATAGTGGAGCCATCTAATTGTGTTTGTTGACATGCTGCAGGCCCCCCATTTTGGCACCGGTAGACTAGTTAACTAGCTCTGTAAACAATGCCCCTCTGCGAACATGCTTTCTGTCATGTTGATAACAAGGCTGTAGTTATTTAAATTAGATAAGAGAATAAGATGTTACCCATTGGTGTATTATTAAAAGGACAGGCTTTCTGTCATGTTTTTTTTATTTTTTTTCTGTCATGTCACAACATGCTGGTGTTAATCTCGCCTCCTGAATCTACGTGGGTGATATAAGGTGAGGGGACCAGTGACTTTATGATTACACCTTATCAATGTTGAAGCAACCATCATTTTTCACACTTTAGTCATACTACTTTGATCTGGTTTCATCCAAATATGATCAAATTTCATCGAAAACTTTTTTTTTTTTTTTACTTGCTGCATGTTGTAGCATACATTGATCAATTAAACATCCCTATTCCCTACTTTTCTCATTTGTACTAGATGTAGATATACCGCTGATAGTGTTGGTGGTGTTTTGTTGTTGGCAGTTTCATCATTGATAAATCAATCATCAAGGCACAGTTTTTTTTAATCAAGCTGAATTTCACCTATCGGCTAGGATAAAATGCATAGAAATATAATGAATAGAATGGACATCCCTATTCAAGACATTGATTCTTCCACTCCATTCGTTATATTTCTATGCATTTAATTCTAACCGATAGACGAAATCTTTTCAAAAACTGGGCTCAGATTCTTGAATATGCATTATGTAGTGACATTCGTGAGTCATGTTACGTTGTTACTTTCCACATTTTGTTATGTTACAGCCTTATTCTAAAGTGGTTTAAATGAAAAAAATGTCCTCATCAATCTACAGACAATGCCCCATAGTTACAAAGCAAAATCGGATTTTTAGTCCTTTTTGAAAAAGTACATACATTTTTTTCTTTTTACGGAAATACTTTATTTACGTAAGTATTCAGACCCTTTTGCTATGAGACTCGAAATTGAGCTCAGGTGCATCCTGTTTCCATTGATCATCCTTGAGATGTTGTTACTTAATATGTTACTAGGAACATCAGCATTAAACCAGTCTGTTACTCAGTCTTTAGTTGCAGTAGGTAACCTGTAATTGGCTGTGTAAACTTATATTTAGGGACACATTGTGATCATTGTGGTGTAAACGCCTGTTGGTCTGGCGTTCGTCTTCCGACTGGATACAAGCCGCAGTCCAATACCTGGCATTTAACCAGATCCGTGTCATTGGTGGCAGAACAGCACTATGGCATCTGGTGTGTCTGGTCTATGTCTGTAAGAACAAAGGCACTGAATGACAAGAGAACTTTGACGGGCAGAAAGCTGATCACACTGACTCTGCACATGCCTTTCAGTTGCTTTGATTTTACAGGGATGTTTAATGCAATAATGTCATCGAGGCAGTATAATGTTTTCTTCAGAGCAGAATAAATCTATCAAAAAACCATAGTATTGTCCAAGACATAAAACACGTAAATGTACTTGATACGATTGTGATATGTTGTTGTCTCACCTAGCTATCGTAAGATTCATGCACTCACTGTAAGTGGCTCTAGATAAGACATCTCTCCATGTTGCTCACTCAAACTTCCTCCCCACAGCATCAGAGGAGAGTTCATGTCATGTGGGAGCCAACCATGTTCCAATGTCAGTCTCGTGCTCTCCACCTTGTGGCCCGGAGTGGTATAACAGTCTGTCTGACTCCTGTAGTTGTTAACTGACCGTCTGTCTGACTCCTGTAGTTGTTAATTGACCGTCTGTCTGACTCCAGTAGTTGTTAACTGACCGTCTGTCTGACTCCTGTAGTTGTTAACTGACAGTCTGTCTGACTCCTGTAGTTGTTAATTGACCGTCTGTCTGACTCCAGTAGTTGTTAACTGACCGTCTGTCTGACTCCTGTAGTTGTTAACTGACAGTCTGTCTGACTCCTGTAGTTGTTAACTGACCGTCTGTCTGACTCCTGTAGTTGTTAACTGACAGTCTGTCTGACTCCTGTAGTTGTTAACTGACAGTCTGTCTGACTCCTGTAGTTGTTAACTGACCGTCTGACTCCTGTAGTTGTTAACTGACAGTCTAACTGACCGTCTGTCTGACTCCTGTAGTTGTTAACTGACCGTCTGTCTGACTCCTGTAGTTGTTAACTGACAGTCTAACTGAACGTCTGTCTGACTCCTGTAGTTGTTAACTGACCGTCTGTCTGACTCCTGTAGTTGTAAACTGACAGTCTGTCTGACTCCTGTAGTTGTTAACTGACCGTCTGTCTGACTCCTGTAGTTGTTAACTGACAGTCTGTCTGACTCCAGTAGTTGTTAACTGACCGTCTGTCTGACTCCTGTAGTTGTTAACTGACCATCTGACTCCTGTAGTTGTAAACTGACTGTCTGTCTGACTCCTGTAGTTGTTAACTGACCGTATGTCTGACTCCTGTAGTTGTTAACTGACAGTCTGTCTGACTCCTGTAGTTGTTAACTGACAGTCTGTCTGACTCCTGTAGTTGTTAACTGACCGTCTGACTTCTGTAGTTGTTAACTGACCGTCTGTCTGACTCCTGTAGTTGTTAACTGACAGTCTGTCTGACTCCTGTAGTTGTTAACTGACAGTCTGTCTGACTCCTGTAGTTGTTAACTGACCGTCTGACTTCTGTAGTTGTAAACTGACCGTCTGTCTGACTCCTGTAGTTGTTAACTGACAGTCTGTCTGACTCCTGTAGTTGTTAACTGACCGTCTGACTTCTGTAGTTGTAAACTGACCGTCTGTCTGACTCCTGTAGTTGTTAACTGACCGTCTGTCTGACTCCTGTAGTTGTTAACTGACCGTCTGTCTGACTCCTGTAGTTGTAAACTGACAGTCTGTCTGACTCCTGTAGTTGTTAACTGACCGTCTGTCTGACTCCTGTAGTTGTTAACTGACCGTCTGACTCCTGTAGTTGTAAACTGACCATCTGTCTGACTCCTGTAGTTGTTAACTGACCGTCTGTCTGACTCCTGTAGTTGTTAACTGACAGTCTGTCTGACTCCTGTAGTTGTAAACTGACGGTCTGTCTGACTCCTGTAGTTGTTAACTGACAGTCTGTCTGACTCCTGTAGTTGTTAACTGACAGTCTGTCTGACTCCTGTAGTTGTTAACTGACAGTCTGTCTGACTCCTGTAGTTGTTAACTGACAGTCTGTCTGACTCCTGTAGTTGTTAACTGACAGTCTGTCTGACTCCTGTAGTTGTTAACTGACAGTCTGTCTGACTCCTGTAGTTGTAAACTGACAGTCTGTCTGACCCCTGTAGTTGTAAACTGACAGTCTGTCTGACTCCTGTAGTTGTAAACTGACAGTCTGTCTGACCCCTGTAGTTGTTAAGTGACAGTCTGTCTGACTCCTGTAGTTGTTAACTGACAGTCTGTCTGACTCCTGTAGTTGTAAACTGACAGTCTGTCTGACCCCTGTAGTTGTTAACTGACAGTCTGTCTGACTCCTGTAGTTGTAAACTGACAGTCTGTCTGACCCCTGTAGTTGTTAACTGACAGTCTGTCTGACTCCTGTAGTTGTTAACTGACCCTCTGTCTGACTCCTGTAGTTGTTAACTGACAGTCTAACTGACAGTCTGTCTGACTCCTGTAGTTGTTAACTGACAGTCTGTCTGACTCCTGTAGTTGTAAACTGACAGTCTGTCAGACTCCTGTAGTTGTTAACTGACCGTCTGTCTGACTCCTGTAGTTGTTAACTGACAGTCTGTCTGACTCCTGTAGTTGACAGTCTGTCTGACTTCTGTAGTTGTTAACTGACAGTCTGTCTGACTCCTGTAGTTGTTAAGTGACAGTCTGTCTGACTCCTGTAGTTGTTAACTGACCGTCTGACTTCTGTAGTTGTTAACTGGCCGTCTGTCTGACTCCTGTAGTTGTTAACTGACAGTCTGTCTGACTCCTGTAGTTGTTAACTGACCGTCTGTCTGACTCCTGTAGTTGTTAACTGACAGTCTGTCTGACTCCTGTAGTTGTTAACTGACAGTCTAACTGACCGTCTGTCTGACTCCTGCAGTTGTTAACTGACCGTCTGTCTGACTCCTGTAGTTGTTAACTGACAGTCTAACTGACCGTCTGTCTGACTCCTGTAGTTGTTAACTGACAGTCTAACTGACCGTCTGTCTGACTCCTGTAGTTGTTAACTGACAGTCTGTCTGACTCCTGTAGTTGTTAACTGAACGTCTGTCTGACTCCTGTAGTTGTTAACTGACAGTATGTCTGACTCCTGTAGTTGTTAACTGACAGTCTGTCTGATTCCTGTAGTTGTTAACTGACAGTCTGTCAGACTCCTGTAGTTGTTAACTGACCGTCTGTCTGACTCCTGTAGTTGTTAACTGACAGTCTAACTGACCGTCTGTCTGACTCCTGTAGTTGTTAACTGACCGTCTGTCTGACTCCTATAGTTGTTAACTGACAGTCTGTCTGACTCCTGTAGTTGTTAACTGACAGTCTAACTGACCGTCTGTCTGACTCCTGTAGTTGTTAACTGAACGTCTGTCTGACTCCTGTAGTTGTTAACTGACAGTCTGTCTGACTCCTGTAGTTGTTAACTGACCGTCTGTCTGACTCCTGTAGTTGTTAACTGACCGTCTGTCTGACTCCTGTAGTTGTTAACTGACAGTCTAACTGACCGTCTGTCTGACTCCTGTAGTTGTTAACTGACAGTCTGTCTGACTCCTGTAGTTGTAAACTGACAGTCTGTCTGACTCCTGTAGTTGTAAACTGACAGTCTGTCTGACTCCTGTAGTTGTTAACTGACAGTCTGTCTGACTCCTGTAGTTGTTAACTGACAGTCTGTCTGACTCCTGTAGTTGTTAACTGACAGTCTGTCTGACTCCTGTAGTTGTAAACTGACAGTCTGTCTGACTCCTGTAGTTGTAAACTGGGCATGAAAAGCAAACATTTCAGGACTCATGTTCAGACAGTTAAATATAGGACCTGCTATTATTAGAGAGTAGGCCAGCATCGTTCAGACAGTTAAATATAGGACCTGCTATTATTAGAGAGTAGGCCAGCATCGTTCAGACAGTTAAATATAGGACCTGCTATTATTAGAGAGTAGGCCAGCATCGTTCAGACAGTTAAATATAGGACCTGCTCTTATTAGAGAGTAGGCCAGCATCATTCAGACAGTTAAATATAGGACCTGCTATTATTAGAGAGTAGGCCAGCATCGTTCAGACAGTTAAATATAGGACCTGCTATTATTAGAGAGTAGGCCAGCATCGTTCAGACAGTTAAATATAGGACCTGCTATTATTAGAGAGTAGGCCAGCATCGCTGTGGAACCCTTTCGACACCTTGTAGAGTCAATGCCCTGAAGAGATTGAGGCTGTTCTGAGGTCAAAAAATTAGGAAGATGTTCCTACTGTTTTGTACAGTCAGTGTATATTTTCTTGAGAGCACACATGTAGGGCCAGGGGCACACTGTCTGTCTGTCTGTCTGTCTGTCTGTCTGTCTGTCTGTCTCTCTTTCTCTTTATGTTTTACCTCCACTGTGCGTCAGCAGCAGCTGAGCTGTCTTTTCTGCTAAGCCTAGCATCACTGGGAGCAGAAGACCCAGATCCAAGCTGCCTGTGCTGAGCCCAGCAACGTTCTTGTTGTGAATGAATAAAAACATATATTAGACAAAGAAGAAAATCACTGAATAAATGTCAATACTTATATTAACTTATAACAGACTAACTGCTTAATAATGCAAATGTATGCCTGTAATGTGCCCCCCCTCCCCCTGCCCACTTAGCTAGGTGTTTATTAGGCTATATATACAATCAAAACATTAAGCGACTGGAAGACTCTCTCTCTATATCTCTATGTTTTCTTCTTTTGAATTCGATTTTAAATCTACTTCTGTGTTTATCATAGAACGATGGGACTAGTTTCTGTGGATGCAGATAGATTTCCATCGTTGTGCTTCGCTTGACAGTATCCATATGCGTGTCCTTCTGCCAAGAAGTGACTGGCACTCCGATGAGCAAATTAAATTTTAGGCGGGACTTTCCGTCCTCCAATGGCGTGTTATATGTAATGTAATCCGACACCAGCGTTCACTACATTTCATCCACTCAGAACCTTGCCTGGCTGGCTGAAGAGATTGAGATTCAGAAGCGAACAAACACTGATAAAGAAATGTAAATACAGACTTTTAACAGGATTATTTAGCAATTATTATGCATGAATTCAGCGCTATACATAATCATGTCTAATGTGATGCTAATTCATTTTCAAGCAACTCAGTTAAGAACAAATTCTTATTTAAAATGATGGCCTACACCGGCCAAACCCAGACAACACTGGGTTAATCGTGTGCCATCCTATGGGACTCCCAATGACAGCCAGATGTGAACACAGCCTGGATTTGAACTGGGGACTGCAGTGACACCTCTTACAATGAGATGCAGTGCCTTAGACATCTGCGCTGCTCTGTAGCCCATAAATGTTAGTGTCTATCATGTGTGTTCCCAGAAGCCCCCATTCCCTAATTAAGTGTAAATTCACCTACTATTTCACACGCTATAGAGCCAAAATATGAACAGGCAGCATTAGGCAGCAATTGGAGACATTGCCCTGTGTAGGTTGCTGTCTTTCCGATGGAACGTTAAACGGGTGACCTGACTCTCTGTGGTCACTAAAGATACCATGGCACTTATTGTAAGAGTAAGGGTGTTAACCCCGGTGTCCCCGATAAACTCCCAATCTGGCCCTCATACCATCGTGGCCATCTAATCATTCCCAGCTTCCAATTGGCGCATTCATCCCCCTCCTCTCCCCCTGTAACTATTCCCCAGGTCGTTGCTGTAAATGAGAACGTGTTGTCAGCCAACTTACCTGGTAAAATAGATCAAATGAAATAAAAATAGGCTACACCTGTGTCAATGTGAGTCTTTCTCTGTTTTCTGTCTGTGCATTGTTTTGTCACAACATTTGGACCAGCAAGAGAAAGAACTTTTAGAAAAATAAGTTGTTAATTTCAAATGTGGGACTTAAGAGGCTTTTTTTGTTGTTGGTCTCTCTAACCTTTCTGGGTTGTTTTTTTTTTACGATCAATGATCTTTGCTGACTGATGACAGAGAGTCAGAGTGGGTCTCTGCTGATGCACGTTCGACTTTGAATGTGAATTCATGACCAGCTCAGCCAATCAGAAAACCAGGCCGGCTCATCTTGGTAGGGGAGCTGGCCATTGGCCACTGATCACGTAAATGCTCATTATATTTTATTATGACAACAGAGAAATTGCGCAAAAATCATTAAAAAAATCTTAACAGGCCCAAAAGCCAGCGCCCGTATCCCTAAAAAAGTGTTTTATATATTTTTTGTTGTACAATTTGAACAGCCAACCCAACTCAAAGATGGTCCAGACCCTTTGGCATTTGCCAGAATTGACAGATGGCCACTCCGTCCCTTGTGTTGGATAATATTTTCAGGTGAGATGGAGTGGTGCATCATTTTGGGGACTTTTGAAGCCATTTCAATCATTTTTAACAACTCTACTCTGGGACAGTAACGGTAGCCTGTTGCCTGAACAGTGAAGCAAATTTAGGAGTTTTATCAAATCTAATAAAAATGTATTTGTCACATGCGCCGAATACAACAAATGTGGACTTTACCGTGAAAAACTTACTTACGAGCCCTTTTCTAACAATGCCGAGTTAAAAAGTTAGAACATTTACAAATAAGAATAGAAAAAAAGTAAAACAATAGGTAACATTAGCGAGGCTATATACAAGGAGTACAGGTATCGAGTTAATGGGCAAGGGTACGAGGTAGTGTGCAAGGGTATGAGGTAGTGTGCAATGGAGGGAAAAGTACCCAATTGTCATGCTTGAGTAAAAGTAAAGATACCGTCATAGAAAATGACTCAAATAAAAGTGAAAGCCATCTCTTACAAATGAAGCATTTGTGTTTAGTGAGTCCTCCAGATCAGAGGCAGTACAGATGACCAGGGATGGTCTCTTGATAAGTGAGTGTTTAGTGAGTCCTCCATATCAGAGGCAGTACAGATGACCAGGGATGGTCTCTTGATAAGTGAGTGTTTAGTGAGTCCTCCATATCAGAGGCAGTACAGATGACCAGGGATGGTCTCTTGATAAGTGAGTGTTTAGTGAGTCCTCCATATCAGAGGCAGTACAGATGACCAGGGATGGTCTCTTGATAAGTGAGTGAATTGGAACACTTTCCTGTCCTGCTAAGCATTGAAAATGTAACGAGTACTTTTGGGTGTCAGGGAAAATGAATGCAGTAAAAAGTACATTATTTTATTTAGGAATGTGGGGACAATGTGGGGACGTAAAAGCAGTCCAAAATATACAGTTGAAGTCGGAAGTTTACCTACACGTTAGCCAAATACATTTAAACTCAGTTAGTTTTGTAATTTTAGGCAAAACAATTTTTTTTAAAGAGGCAGATCCTTAAGAGGTTTTTAAGTACTTTACACCACTGGTAATATGTACATGTAGGTAGGGATGAAAGTAACCAGGCAATCATGATAGATAATAAACAGAGTAGCAGCAGCATATGTGAAGAGTGGATACGTGTGTGTATGTGTGTATGTGTGTGTGTGTGTGTGTGTGTGTGTGTGTGTGTGTGTGTGTGTGTGTGTGTGTGTGTGTGTGTGTGTGTGTGTGTGTGTGTGTGTGTGTGCGTGTGCGTGTGCGTGTGTGTGTGTGTGTGTATGTGTGTGTGTGTGTGTGTGTGTGTGTGTGTGTGTGTGTGTGTGTGCGTGTGTATGTGTATGTGTGTGAGTTTAGACTGTTTAGCAGTCTTATGGCTTGGGGGTAGAAGCTGTGCAGGAGCCTTGGTTTCGAGGCCCTGGTTTCGAGGTCTTGGATGGCAGGGAGCTTGGCCCCAGCGATGTATTGGGCTGTCCTCACCACCGTCTGTAGCGCCTTGCTGTTGAATGCCAAGCAGTTGTCATACCAAGCGGTGATGCAGCCAATTAAGATGCTCTCAACGGTGCAGCTGTGGAATATTTTGAGGATCTCAGTGCCAAATTTTTGTTCAGCCTCGTGATGGAGAGGAGGTGTTGTCGTGCCTTCTTCACGACTGTGTTGGTGTGTGTGGACCGTGTCAATTCCTTAGGGATGTGAAAGCTCTACTCTCTCCACTTCAGTGGATGGACTCTCAGACTCTCCGTTTCCTGTCGTCCACAGTCAGCTCCTTTGTCTTGCTGACGTTGAGGGAGAGGTTGTTGTCCTTGCACCATACTGCCAGGTCAATGACCTTCTCCCTCTCTCATCATCGTTGGTGATCAGGTCTACCACCGTCGTATCATCAGCAAACTTGATGGTGTTGGAGTTGTGCAAGGCAGTCGTGGGTGAAGAGGGAGTACAGGAAGGGACTGAGCCCGTGTTGAGGTTCAGCATTGTGGATGTGTTGTTACCTACACTCACCAGCTGGGGGCAGCCCGTCAGGATGTCCAGAATTCAGTTTCAGAGAGACGTGTTCAGTCCCAAGGTCCTGAGCTTATTGTTGAACTTGAAGAGCACTAAGGTGTTGAACACTGAGCTGTAGTCAATGAACAGCATTCTCACATACACTGTAAAAAATGTTCTGTCATTTTTTAAAGTAAATTACTGGCAGCACAGTAGCCAGTAGGTTACTGTAAATTTACAGCAAATTATGGACACCCCTGAAGCCAGTAAATTACTGTACATTTAGAGGACCTTTACTTTAACACAAATTTACAGCATATTACTGGAATACCCGACTGCAGCAAAATGCTGCATTTCTAGAATTTACAGCGGATTACCGGAAGCACAGTGGTTATAAGGGCTCCCGAGTGGTGCAAAAGTCTAATACACTGCATCTCAGTGCCAGAGACTACAACCCCTGGTTTGAATCCAGGTTGTATTACATCTGGCTGTGCTTGGGAGTCCCATAGGGTGGCACACAATTGGCGAAACATCGTCTGGATTTGGCCGCGGTAGGCCGTCATTGTAAAATAGGAATTTATTCTTAACTGACTTGCCTAGGTAAATAATAAAATATGATTTAGAGTGCAGCTAGCTAGTGCCAACAACAGGCAGTATTTCTGTTTTATATTTAAGTATTTCAAAATGTTCAATACCTACTTAGTAATTTGTATTTCACTGTTCCGATATACAATTAATGTAGTCTATTTTGTCACAGTTTAATTAGAATACATGTATTTTATATTTTCTAATACAAATATATACTTGCAAGTAGCCCGCTTAACTACAAAATTCTCGGCAACGGTAAAATAATATTTTTACTTGCTATGACTGTGGTATATTCTTGTTTACGTTGGTGCCACTGACTGCACTGTATGTGGCTTTGGAGTAAGTGTCTGCTAAATTACCAAAATGTAAATGTAAAAAATGAACACTTACAAAGCACACTGTTTGGTATGATAACCACGACTTGAAATATTTACATTGTTTTCAACATATGTTGTAACAAGATACTGTTGGAATATATCAATGCATATCTCTGTAATTCACAGTAACTTGCCACCAGTTACTGGAAAATGCAGAGCAATTTATTTTTATTTATCTGTTATTTTACCAGGTAAGTTGACTGAGAACACGTTCTCATTTACATCAACGACCTGGGGAATAGTTACAGGGGAGAGGAGGGGGATGACAGAGACAATTGTAAACTGGGGATTATTAGGTGACCGTGATGGTTTGAGGGACAGATTGGGAATTTAGCCAGGACACCAGGGTTGACACCCCTACGGTAAGTGCCATGGGATCTTTAATGACCTCAGAGAGTCAGGACACCCGTTTAACGTCCCATCCGAAAGATGGCACCCTTCACAGGGCAGTGTCGCCAATGTTTAGACCAGAGGAAAGAGTGCCTCCTACTGGCAGTCCAACACCACTTCCAGCAGCATCTGGTCTCCCATCCAGGAACTGACCAGGACCAACCCTGCTTAGCTTCAGAAGCAAGCCAGCAGTGGTATGCAATGACCTGGTACAATCAGCCTACTATATTGTAAGAAAGTAAAAGCTACTGTGACAATGTATTTATTTGATAGAATTTCACTGGAATTCCATGGGATTTACTGCAAGGTATTTGCATAGTACATCATCTTCATGAATGTTCAGTATTTTATATCACCATTTTAGAGGCCTAATCAAAGGCTTCCAAAATGACTGTGATTACAAGACAAAATGACACGGTTTAATATTCAACCATTAAAGGTTTAAGACCCACCGTCACTCTGCGCTACCACCGATATATATATATATATATATATATTTAACTGTTGAAGTATTACCATCTTGAGATCTTGTGTGGAGCCCCAGATTGAGGGAGATTATCAGTGGTCTTGTATGTCTGCCATTTCCTAATAATTGCTCCCACAGTTGATTTCTTCAAACCAAGCTGCTTAGATATTGCAGATTCAGTCTTCCCAGCCTGGTGCAGGTCTACAGTTTTGTTTCTGGTGTCCTTTGACAGCTCTTTGGTCTTGGCCATAGTGGAGATTGGAGTGTGACTGTTTGAGGTTGTGGACAGGTGTCTTTTATACTGATAACAAGTTCAAACAGGTGCCATTAATACAGGTAACGAGTGGAGGACAGAGGAGCCTTTTAAAGAATAAGTTACAGGTCTGTGAGAGCCAGAAATCTTGCTTGTTTGTAGGTGACCAAATACTTATTTTCCACCATAATTTGCAAATAAATTCCTTAAAAATCCTACAATGTGATTTTCTGGATTTTTTTTCTCATTTTGTCTGTCATAGTTGAATGATGAAAATTACAGGCCTCTCTCATCTTTTTAAGCGGGAGAACTTGCACAATTGGTGGCTGACTAAATACTATTTTTTGCCCCACTGTATATGTATATTAAACCAAAATATAAATGCAACATGAAACAATTTCAACAATTTTACTGAGTTACAGTTCATATAAGGAAATTAGTCAACTGAAATAAAATAGACCCAAATCTATGGATTTCTCATGACTGGGCAGGGGCACAGCCATGGGAAGGCATAGGCCCACCCACTAGGGAACCAGGCCCAACCAATCAGAATGAGTTTTCCCCCACAAAACCGTTTTATTACAGACAGCAATACTCCTCCATTTCATCAGCTGTCCGGGTGGCTGGTCTCAGACGAACCCGCAGGTGAAGAAGTCGGATGTGGAGGTCCTGGTCTGGAGTGGTTACTCACTGTCTGTGGTTGTGTTGGACGTACTGCCAAATTCCCTGAAATGACATTGGAGCTGGCTTATGGTAGAGACATTAACCTTCAATTCTCTGGCAATAGCTCTGGTGGACATTCCTGCAGTCAGCATGCCAATTGCACACTCCTTCAAAATGTGAAACATCTGTGGCATTGTGTTGTGTGACAATACTGCACATTTTAGAATGGCCTTTTATTGTCTCCAGCACAAGGTGCACCTGTCTAATCAGCTTATTGATATGCCACAACTGTTAGGTGTATTATCTTGGCAAAGGAGAAATGTGCACTAGCAGGGATGTAACAAACATTTGTACACAAAAACTGAGAAAAATACGCTTTTTGTGTAACCTGGAAAATTTCTGGGATCTTTTATTTCAGCACATGAAACATGGGACCAACATTTCACATTTTGCATTTATATTTTTGTTCAGTACATTTAATTGTTAGGGAACGACTACCACATATCACTTAAATTGGTACATCAGTCTCACCAACGTGTGCAAGTGTAGCCACTTACAAGGGACGCCTCATTATGTGTTAAATGAGCCAATACCAGCATCCACAAAAGGTTACGGCACTGTAGAGATGGAACTGAATTACAGTTAATTACTGGCAGCATAATAGCTAGCAATTTACTGTAGATTTACACAACAGGGTTTTTAGATTCCCAAACTACAGTACGGTACTGTGTTCTGTCGGGTGGTAATGAATTACAGTAAAGACCGTAGAAGACAAATATACAGTATGGTGCTGTATTATGTGGGGTACAGCATTCTCACAAATGCAAAACATGTAATCTTGTACAAGGCATGCCTTGAAATATGTTAATGAGCCAGAGATTATTTCCCACATTTTCTCACAACGCACAGTATGCTGCTGTAAATATACAGTAAAACAGGTAATACAGTACTTTAGTGTTATTTTTCAGCAGTGTAGCGGAACGCCGTTGAGACACCATCATGCATTGCTCTTTACAGTACAACACTGTAATATAAAGTTGCAGTAGCTGACTGTAAACCATCTTGCTGTAAATGTACAGCCGTGGCAAAACGTTTTGAGAATGACACAAACATTAATTTTCACAACGTCTGCTGCCTCAGTTTGTATGATGGCAATTTGCATATACTCCAGAATGTTATGAAGAGTGATCAGATGAATTGAAATTAATTGCAAAGTCCCTCTTTGCCATGAAAAATTAACTGAATCCCCCAAAAAACATTTCCACTGCATTTCAGCTCTGCCACAAAAGGACCAGCTGACATCATGTCAGTGATTCTCTCGTTAACACAGGTGTGAGTGTTGACGAGGACAAGGCTGGAGATCACTCTGTCATGCTGAATGAGTTCAAATAACAGACTGGAAGCTTCAAAAGGAGGGTGGTACTTGGAATCATTGTTCTTCCTCTGTCAACCATGGTTACCTGCAAGGAAACATGTGCCGTCACCATTGCTTTGCACACAAAGAGCTTCACAGGCAAAGATATTGCTGCCAGTAAGATTGCACCTAAATCTACAATTTATCGGATCATCAAGAACTTCAAGGAGAGCAGTTCAATTGTTGTGAAGAAGGCTTTAGGGCGCCCAAGAAAGCCCAGCAAGCGCCAGGACCATCTCCTAAAGTTGATTCAGCTGCGGGATCGGGGCACCACCAGTACAGAGCTTGCTCAGGAATGGCAGCAGGCAGGTGTGAGTGCATTTGCACGCACAGTGAGGCAAAGACTTTTGGAGGATGGCCTGGTGTCAAGAAGGGCAGCAAAGAAGCCTCTTCTCTCCAGGAAAAACATCAGGGACAGACTGATATTCTGCAAAAGGTACAGGGATTGGACTGCTGAGGACTGAGGTAAAGTAATTTTCTCTGATGAATCCCCTTTCCGATTGTTTGGGGCATTGAGAAAAAAGCTTGTCCAGAGAAGACAAGGTGAGCACTACCATCAGTCCTGTATCATGCCAACAGTAAAGCACCCTGAGACCATTCATGTGTGGGGGTGCTTCTCAGCCAAGGGAGTGGGCTCACTCACAATTTTTCCTAAGAACACAGCCACGAATAAAGAATGGTACCAACACATCCTCCGAGAGCAACTTCTCCAAACCATCCAGGAACAGTTTGGTGACGAACAATGCCTTTTCCAGCATGATGGAACAACTTGCCATAATGCAAAAGTGAGTAGATCGGGGAACAAAACATCAATATTTTGGGTCCATGGCCAGGAAACTCCCCAGACCTTAATCCCATTGAGAACTTGTGGTCAATCCTCAAGAGGCGGGTGGACAAACAAAAACCCACAAATTCTGACAAACTCCAAGCATTGATTATACAAGAATGAGCTGCCATCAGTCAGGATGTGGCCCAGAATTTAATTGACAGCATGCCAGGGCGGATTGCAGAGGTCTTGAAAAAGATGGGTCAACACTGCAAATATTGACTCTTTGCATCAACTTCATGTAATTGTCAATTAAAGCCGTTGACACTTATGTATTGCTTGTAATTATATTTCAGTTTCCATAGTAACATCTGACAAAAATATATAAAGACACTGAAGCAGCAAACTTTGTGAAAATTAATATTTGTGTCATTCTCAAACCTTTTGGTCACAACTGTACAGCAATTTGTTGCAGTGTAGGTGTTCCTCTTATCCAGATGGGAGAGGAAAGTGTGGAGTGCAATAGAGATAGTGGTGTCTGTGGAACTGTTGGAGAAGTATACGAACTGGAGTGGGTCTAGGGTGTCTGGAATGATGGCGTCAATGTGAGCCATGACCAGCCTTTCAAAACATTTCATATCTACGTATATAAGCGATACGGTGGTAGTCATTTACACAGGTTACCTTGGCGTTCATGGGCACAGGGACTATGGTGGTCTGCTTGAAGCATCTCGCTATTACAGACTGGGTCGGGGAGAGGTTGAAATATATAACTTGTCCACTTTGTAGACTAGAAAAATATACCCTATGGGGGAAACTATGTTCCTGTGTTCTGCCTAAAATCAGATGACCCCCCCCCCCCCCAGGCAACCCAAAAACGAACAATCGATCAGTAATATAAATAAGCACCGCTAAAAACAACCCATTTGTTGTTACGCATGACCCTCCTATCCAAACCCCTGACATGCGTCTCCCAAAACATTACTTGCGGTTTGTAGCCTATGAATTTTCACTCACACGGTTTCATACGTCAGTGTAAATGTATCAGCCTACTTCAACGCGTTCTTCCTTTCCGTAATACTATTGGCTGGGTAAGGTCCAGAAGGCGGGGCATGCCGGTATACGCTATTTAAATTACTTTGAGCACTATTCGCTGAGCACATTATTAAGACCAGTCATTTCATTGACATGAGGGAGTTTCAGTTCTCGCTGTCATCATAACAAGAAGGCAACATTAATCCGAAACAGAAACAAACGCTTTGAAGTGTTGACCAGCGGATTTATCTTCTGGAATATAATGTCAACTAACTTTTGATTTTGTCCAGGTCTATAAATGTGCAACAGGTAAGGTTTAACAACCTCTTTGTAGCAATTCGTATCAAACGTATGGTGAAGTTGACGATGCTGCATAACATAGACTACTGTTTATTTTATATATTTGAGAATATTGGGTTAGTTGCACATGGACAGTCGCTCCTTTGAATGGATGCGCTGCGCTGTAGTCACCCCGCCGACTTTCAGACAGTCATACCCACTGTGGCTAGAAGCTTGCAGAGCAGGACTTTTTATTGTTTATTAATGCATATCATTTCATCAACCTGTTTAAATCCATAATAATACATTTTAAGTGCAAAAACATACCATGTTTATGCGTCGGCTGAATCATACAGTTATGATGTAATACACTGCTCACAAACAGGCTGAAGGCTGAAACATCCCAAAAGTTAACATTTGTCATGCAATCAGTGTTATTCGTATATCTGTTTCCATGTAAATGTACACTCATGTACAATTATAACGGTATGGATGGAATGTTTGAACGATGTATGAGAGATTGCATCACTCAGTCGGTTCACGTTTTTTAGCCCGCACCTGTTCGCGTTTCTCGTTGGCATGTCGAGTGCTGCTTGGAGTCTGGAGCCACATACTGTATTCTATATTAAAGGTCCAATGCAATCGTTTAAAAAATAATGTCAATATCAATTCATTACTGGGTAACAATTACTTACTGCAATTGTTTTCAATTGAAATGATAGAAAAATAAACAAAAAATAGCTTCTTAGCAAAGAGCAATTTCTCAAGCAGTAATTTCGCTAAGACTGTCTAGGAGTGGTCTGAGTGGGGAAACTGAAAACTAGCTGTTATTGGCAGAAAGGTTTGGAACTCTCTTTCTTATTGGTCTATTAGCTCATTTATCAGGCAGGCCAAAACTCCATTCCACCTAAACAGACAGAAATGTATTTTCAAACAGCTCTTACACTAAAAGAGCATTATCATCATTTTCACAATTCACAGCATTATTCCAGCCTCATAGTGTGAAAATATATGTATATAGGAAACAGGAAAATCACATTTTTTGACTCCACTGCGCATTTAAAATGGTAGTCCTAGATGAGACAGCTTTTTGTGTACTGCAACAAGACCATCCTCAAGGTGACCGTAAATGACACTGGCAGCAGGTCAGGGAGTTACCATACATTCTCTAAGTTATGTTTCTGCAAGACACTTCAACCATGACATTGTTTCCACAGTGTGAATATTGGCACCGTATATACACCTCTCAGATTAAGCCAGTCCAGCAGTACTAATTCAATCAGAGATCAGAGGGATTCCATTTTCCACAGAACATAATTATCCCACTGATCAAAAAGGGGGATATAACCGAACAATAAACAGTCATGTTTTCCATTCTGTTATCATGGTGTCATAGCAACAGATGGGAAAATAGCATCTATTGATGTTACTTAAAGACAATACAAAATTCAACATGTCTGTAATAATTTTCCATTAAGTGTCCTCTCAACCCCCCCAAAGCAAACAAAACATAACCGTATCAATTTCTATTCACGTCACTCTGTCAGAAAACAGACTAGTACAAGTTGGAAAGATACTTATTTAGTTGGTGGGAAAAGCTCATATTAATCATGTACTGTGTAAACTGCACAGTCATCCTAGCTGGTGTTGATTGAGGAGAGGTTGAGATGTAGACTGACTTTGCATATCTAATTAGTAATTACTGTCAACAATCCAGAATTCCCCAAATTCCCAAAATAGTGCCCATGTTTGATGAGAGTTCCCCCTGACTACTCAGCACCAACATGCTATTTGAGATGCAAGTTAATAAGAGAGAGAGAGAGTTAAGGAAACATTCTAGGAGCTGATACTGCAGATACCACTCTATAAACACATTTTACAAACACGAAGGGAAATATCTGAATGCAGTCTACATACTAGAGAAAATTTGTAAATTGACTTAACAGAGACTGTAGTCTACTTATATCTATCTATTCACGGTTCACGAGTCAAAATCATTATATTTAGTGATTTCAGTTTTGCAAGGGAGCAAGAAGAAAAGCTATATCTTATCCTTTTAATATTAAACGACCATAAGAAAATCTATTTCTTCAACTTTACATGTTAAAGAACACAAATAAATTCCCTATATTTTCCTCACGCACTCACATACCTTTTCATCACTGACTCTCATATCACAAAATCTCACAAGTATTTTTTTACATAATCTAAACACATTTTTTGGGGGATATAACCCCACCCCACCCCTAAAAAAAACATAACAGAAGAGTTCACAGTGTTCGTTGCAACCATGGTTGGTTGCTAGGACAGCGAGGTCTAGAACATGTATAACACTTCAGACACAGGCAGGCAGGGCTCTCTCTAATGAGTGGTGTTTCTGTTGTGCCAGAGACAGAATCCTCACAGGACAGCCATTATGCTGCTGAGAGAATATGAAGTCCCAGAGGACTCTGTGAGTCAACAAGCTATGCTGATGTACTCAAGTACACCCAGAGAGAGAGAACAGAGACAGAGACAGAGATTTCCCCCAGTAAAAAAATATGTATGTTTCATATTCATTTCTGCACATTATACTATACTCAACAAGCATATAAACGCAACATGTAAAGCGTTGGTCCCATGTTTCATGAGCGGAAATGAAGGATAAAGGAAACCGCACACTGCTCTTGATAGTATCACTGATATTTAATAAGCTTTACGTATCGGCCTCACTGCCTTCTTCAGAGCTTTTGTGAATTTTTTAAAATTTGCACCCTTATGTAGACCTAGCCCCACCCACATCCGTTCCACACATCGAATGGGGTTGGAGGAGAAGGAAAATCACAAGTGCTACTAAATATAACAATATGCATATCATAAATATTCAAATAAGTGTGTAAATAAGACGTATTCAAAACGTCTGGAAAAACCACAATGAGGACATAGCAAGTTTTATTTGATCCTTTAGGAAATAATGTCTGGAGGGTGAAAATTCCAAAACATTCCCTTTAACTCAGAGTACTATTAATATCACCTCCCCTGTCTGATATCTTAACTTTCTCTACGCCACAAAATCTAAAGGTGGAAATGTCCTGCTTCAGGTCATTAAAATGTACTGCGACTGGATAATCCCTGTCGTTTCTCCTGATTGAACTTTTATGTTCACTGATTCTCTGTTTGAGAGAACGAGAGGTTCATGAGCTGAAATAAAATATTTCAGGACGGTTCCATATGCACCAAAAGCTTATTTCTCTGTTTACATCCTTGTTTAGTGAGTATTTCTCCTTTGCCAAGATAATCTATCCACCTGACAGGTGTGGCATATCAAGAAGCTGATTGAACAGCATGATCGTTACACAGGTGCACCTTGTGCCAGGGACAATACAAGGCCACTTTAAAATGTGCAGTTTTGTCACACAACACACTGCCACAGATGTCTCAAGTTTTGAGGGAGCGTGCAATTGGCATGCTGACTGCAGGAATGTCAACCAGAACTGTTGCCAAGGAATTGGATGTTCATTTCTCTATCATAAGCTGCCTCCAATGTCATTTTCGAGAATTTGGCAGTACGTCCAACCGACCTCACAACCGCCGACCACGTGTAACCACACCAGCCCAGGACCTCCACATCCTACTTCTTCACCTGCGGGATGGTCTGAGACCAGCCACCCAGACAGCTGATGAAACTGAGGAGTATTTCTGTCTGTAATAAAGCCCTTTTGTGGGTGAAAACTCATTCTGATTTGAGCCAGGCCCACCCATGGTTGCGGCCCTGCCCAGTCGTGTGAAATCCATAGATTACGGCATATTTAATTAATTTAAATTGACTGATTTCCTTATATAAATTGTAACTCAGTTCAGTGTAATATACGTGCAGTATGTTTCCATGCATGTAGGTCTAGTGTCCTAAGTCAAGTTACCACTAATTGGAAAGTCTCCACAAACATGAATATAATGAAGTCACACAGAACATGGAATAATATTTCTGTACAATTGACACCCCATTAAAGTACCTCAGTACAACCTGAAAACACCAATCTTGAGCCTTAGAAAGTTTCCAGAGCCCTAATAAGTGACATTCGAGAAAAGAGCCCGTTCGGTCGGTTGACCAAATGATGTGGTACTGTAGTTTACATTCAAGCAACAAAACATTTTCCATCTTTCCAAGGTTGTGATTAGCAAGGTATGTGAAAATGGGTATTAAGAACGCACCAGTGGGTAATGAGGCAGTAGGATTGGTTCGTGCACCGTGTAATTTGTCAAACAGGCTGGTGTGACAGACAGTAAGACTGCCTTCACAGAATGGAAGTGACGGGTCTACTTGTAATGGAGTTTTAAACTGAAGGCAATCGTTCATTTGCTGCTTTAACAAGACTGTTACTTCCTCTTCCATGTTGCAAGTAATGTGCTGTCTGTCGTTGTTCCCCAGAAATAATAAATTACAATTTTTATATATGCGTCTGAGCTCGATCAGTTATCATTTAACAATTTTTATCTTTTTAGAAACAGTAACGGTCCTGCTGGGGGGAGGGGGAGGTTGGGCTAAATATGACTGTTGTCATAACTGAATGCAATATTGTTGGCATGAGTGCACTTGATCCCGTAGAGGCACCGCAACCCACAATCTAACAGGAAATGATCGTGTCGACACTCTGTGGGCAACAAAGAACAACTATGCTTTGTGACTGACCATCAGTGGGACATCGCTCACATTGCTCCCTGACCTTTTTTTTTATTTATTTTTTTACCTTTATGTAACTAGGCAAGTCAGTTAAGAACAAATTCTTATTTTCAATGACGGCCTAGGACCAGTGGGTTAAATGCCTGTTCAGGGGCAGAACGACAGATTTGTACCATGTCAGCTCGGGGATTTCAACTTGCAACCTTCCGGTTACTAGTCCAACGCTCTAACCACTAGGCTACCCTGCCGCCCCGGGTAGCCGGTTACTAGTCCAATGCTCTAACCACTAAGCTACCCTGCCGCCCCGGGTAGCCGGTTACTAGTCCAACACTCTAACCACTAGGCTTCCCTGCCGCCCCGGGTAGCCGGTTACTAGTCCAACGCTCTAACCACTAGGCTACCCTGCCGCCCCGGGTAGCCGGTTACTAGTCCAACGCTCTAACCACTAGGCTACCCTGCCGACCTCTCTAAGTAGAGAGTGGAGAAGCCAGGATAGGGGTTACATATGACTGTTGTCATAACCGAATGGAATATTGTTGGCATGAGGAGACGTGCTTGTTCTTGCCCTTGCGTATACAGTATGTGATTGTTTTCTCAGGCTTCACAACACAAGACAGAGAAATCGATTGGATATTGAAGTAATCTTCAAGACAGTTGGTGGTATTTCATGTATCATGACTCGTCAGCAAGTCTAAAACCTTTCTCTCTCTTTTTCCCTCAGCATACGTCATTGGTGAGGTCCGGCTGCCTGATGAGAGAGCACTACTCAACCCCAAGGACCTCTCCCTGGTTGCAGTCAAGCTAGAGGCAGTCGAAGACCGAGAGAGAGGCTTTGTCTCCACCTCCCTCCTTTCCTTCGTCCGCCTCACTTCACCACCCCATTTTCTGCTTGAGTTGGTCCCGTTAGTGTTTCAAAACTGTTTCTCCAACGCTTTTTCAAGAAACTCAGACTGTTTTCCAAAGCAGAAGCAGCGCCACAGCCCTCCCACCAGAACGAGGTGATGGGAAGTGTGCGAGCCAACCGCTACAGCATAGTGTCAACCGAGGAGCACGGTATGAAGTTGGCCACTGTGGCAGTGCCCAACGGGTATGGGAATGGCAAAGGAAAGGTGCACACGCGGCACCAGCCCCAAAGCCGCTTCGTCAAGAAGGACGGTCACTGCAATGTGCAGTTCATCAATGTGTCCGAGAAAGGACAGCGTTACCTCGCTGACATCTTCACGACATGCGTGGACATCCGCTGGCGGTGGATGTTTGTCATCTTCTGCCTTGCCTTCCTCCTGTCGTGGCTGTTCTTCGGCTGCGTCTTCTGGCTGGTCGCTATCTTCCACGGGGACTTGGAGAACGACTCCCAGAAGTGCGTCTCCAACGTGAGCAGTTTCACTGCAGCCTTCCTGTTTTCCATCGAGACCCAGACCACCATCGGCTACGGCTACCGCTACGTCACCGACGAGTGTCCTGTGGCGGTCTTCATGGTGGTCTTCCAGAGCATTGTGGGCTGCATTATCGACGCCTTCATCATCGGCGCCGTCATGGCCAAGATGGCCAAGCCCAAGAAGAGGAACGAGACGCTGGTGTTCAGCCACAACGCTACAGTGGCCATGAGGGACAACAAGCTGTGTCTGATGTGGCGCGTGGGCAACCTGAGGAAAAGCCACCTGGTGGAGGCCCACGTGCGTGCCCACCTCCTCAAGTCGCGCACCACTGCAGAAGGGGAGTTCATCCCTCTGGACCAGATGGACATTGATGTGGGCTTTGACAGCGGAGTCGACCGTATCTTCCTGGTGTCGCCCATCACCATCGTCCACGAGATCGACGAGGACAGCCCATTCTATAACATGAGCAAGCAAGAGCTGGAGACGTCCGAGTTCGAGATGGTGGTGATCCTGGAAGGGATGGTGGAGGCCACGGCCATGACCACCCAGTGCCGCAGCTCCTACCTGGCCAGCGAGATCCTGTGGGGCCACCGCTTTGACCCGGTGCTCTTCGAGGAGAAGAGCTACTACAAGGTGGACTACTCTCGTTTTCATAAGACTTACGAGGTTCCTAGTACCCCGCTGTGCAGTGCCAGAGACCTGGCCGAGAAAAAATACATCCTGTCCAGCTCCAACTCCTTCTGTTACGAGAACGAGGTGGCGCTGACTAACAAAGAGGAGATGGACGAGGGGAACGGGGGTAGCGTGGGCCCAGATGTAACCCAGACAGACAATATGTCAGACTCAGAGCATCACCAGGCCACTGTGCCACTAGAGTCCAGGCCCCTGAGACGGGAATCTGAAATATGACTGTGCAGAGACTGCAGATCACCTCACAGAGAAGAAGATTCTGATTCTAGAATCCCATCTAGTTGTTATAAATGGCACATTGAGCTGAGCTGGGCCTAGTGTAAAGGACATTGAGCTGAGCTGGGCCTAGTGTAAAAGACATTGAGCTGAGCTGGGCCTAGGGTAAAGGACATTGAGCTGGGCCTTGTGTAAAGGACATTGAGCTGAGCCTTGTGTAAAGGACATTGAGCTGAGCCTTGTGTAAAGGACATTGAGCTGAGCCTTGGGTGAAGGATAGGTTCATGCCGACGGTACTGCTGTGGGAAGGGGATAGCTGGGGACCTGTAACTTTTTTTTAAACAATGTAATTGCATATTACAGCAAGCACAGCACTATGAAATATGTGCAGATAGGAAGGGAAACGTTCTTGAAAAAGGTTCCCACAAGAAAATGAAATATATGTATCACTTTAGCATCTATGTATAGAAAGGAATGTGCATCTGTATAACATATTGGAATGGGTGTTAGCTACGATGACTTGAAAATAGCAGGCATGTCTCTCTGTTTATCTGTCCAGCAAATCATGAACAAGATGAGAACAACGGTTGTATTTCTATTGTCTGCCTTTTAGTATATAAAACAAATGCTGCTATAATCAAATTCTCTACTTTCTCGTTTCAGAGAAACTCGAAGGGGAAAACTTGCAAAGATGCCTACCCATAGAGTAACAGAGAGATTTAGAAAGTTCTGCTCTGGGAAAACCAAATATTATTTTTATTTAGCTAATTTGCACTTTGAATTGATCCTGTGCACCCAGCTCCAAAGTACTCTAAAGTTTCAGAATGTTAATCCAAACAATTAAAGATGCAGTACAGCTTTGCAACAAAACCTTTTTTTCTCTATCTTTTGCAGTGAATGCAAACTGTTTTAGCCTTTGAATAGACCGTCGTGTTGCAGTCAACTGGTGATCTTTGGTGAATTACATCCAAGGAAATGTAGCTCAATGTAGAGAGACATTCCTACTATCGGAGAAAACATACTATGCAGCCATTGTAAAGTAGTGCAATAAAAACTGGATCAAATGATCAATTAGAGAAATGTTTCTGAACTATTAGCATTCATCCATACTGTACGTATCCAAAGCAGATAAGGTCATGTTGTATGTGCTGTTGGTAATGAGCCGGTCTCATAACAGAATCACAACATGACATGAATTAAAGGGTCGTTCAATGCTGGTCAAATCAATAGAAACTTGCCTATTTTGTTTGAAGGAAACTAGCAGGGTGGTATTAGTATTTGAAAGTGACGCAGAACTGAACAAACAACACCGACAAGACAAGGGAGGAGGGAAAATTAGCATACGAATGTTCTTTAAAAAAAAAAGTGCTGCTACGTTGTTGCATTTTGTAGGGTTTGATAACAGAAGATGCCAAATATTATTATTAATATTATTATTATTATTATTATTATTATTATTATTATTATTATGTGTCTCATCCATTTGTTATAAGTGGTAGAATTAGAGTATATATATTTTTTTTTTAATCAAGACAAAATATTTATTTTCTAACCCGTGTATACAGTGTAGATGTTGCTAGAACTTAATTAATCAATATCACCGTGGTAACCGTCATGATAAACACAGTTACATGGCCCTTACGATGCCCGGGCTTCTGTACGGTTTTTCCATCGTTTTCATATTCAAAGCTAAACATACAAGCCAGGTTCTAGGCCCTAGATGAGACCAGTAGCATGTTGTTAAAGCCAGATGCTCAGAACATAAACAGTGTTACAATACTTCTTTTTTTTCAAAATTATTTTCTTAGTACTTTACAATCGTCCACTATTCTGCCATCACAAAAAGAGCACATCTTCACCTATAGGCTCTTTAAATAAGGACAGAATATAAGACAGTACATACCTGATCTTTGCTGTTCGTGCATTCACATTTATATCCAGAGTAGGTCTATGGATTGCCATGCCTTGTTATCAAATATCCTTTTATTTTTCATTATAAGTTGTTTGTTATTTTACTAGGGAATCTTGGATTGGACAACATGGTTTAATAAGCCAACAGTACTGTATCCCAGGCATGTTAATAAGGTGTATTGAAAGCCTGTAGAGTTTGCATTATGACAAATCTATCTCCTATTTCTTTATTTTGAATCAACGGTTAAAGGCCGTTAGGCTACAATGACCCGTTTCTTGTACATAGAACACCCGCCCTCCCTGTTCCAGTCATTTTGTATCAGAGTCTTCCAGTTGTACTGCAGAACAACGGAATGTACAGAGTTTTATATTATTCGTAATATTATTGTTATTATTATTGTACAAGCGATTTATTATATTGTTCTTTTTTCAATAAAACCTCAATGATCAATTGCAGTTCTGTTCATAGCAGCCATGAATAGGCTGGTATTTGGGATGCAGATATGGAAGAATCCAGAATTGGCCAAAGCCCAGTGGGTCAGCTCTGGTAGAGTATGGTTTGAAGGGACCCTGTAGGGGTGAGTGGGGTAAGTTGAGCCATTTTTTACATTCAGCATCACTCCGTCAAGGGAAATATAGTATTGTTTCTAATAAAGAAATATACAATACATATATTTCAGGATGTTGTGTATCCATGGATATAATCAGAAATAATGTAAACATTACAGTTTTGAAAACATAGGCTGTCCCCCCAAAAAATGGTCTCTTGGCACAACTTGGAGTAGGCGATAAGTTGAGCTGCCTACACATTTCTGTACTGAATGAAATATTACCACTATCTTAATAAAACCATGTATATCTTTATTTCCTAAACATAATTAAACACAATTCTTAATCATTTTAAGCATATTTTAACACCTAACAATAACTTTTTACTCTTTAAAACACTTTAACATGGGCCAGGCCCTGTTGTAACCTCATATCCCAGTGATAATGCCTTGCACTTCAATTAACTTAACTTCCCTTTGGCTCAACCATTGGCTCAATTTACCCCATGGCAATTGGCTCAACTTAACCAAGACAAACATGTTGACTATATTAGCCAACAGCGTATAGAGATCACAACTGACATGTAGAACAATCTTAAAATGATCTACTTTGGTTTAGTTACAAGCATCATGAGACTTGCTTGGCACAAGAAACATGAGCAATTTACATAAGACTGGAGGAGATTTTTGGTTCCAACCGCCGTGTCTTGGTGAGACACAGAGTAGGTTAACGGAAGATCTCCGCGTGTGTGGTCCCAACCGTGAAGCATGGAGGAGGAGGTGGGGGTGCTTTGCTGGTGACACTGTCTGTAATTTATTTAGAATTCAATGCACACTTAACCAGCATGGCTACCACAGCATTCTGCAGTGATACACCATCCCATCTGGTTTGCACTTAGTTGAACTATCATTTGTTTTTCAACAGGACAATGACCCAAAACACACCTCCAGGCGGTGTAAGGGCTATTTCACCAAATAGAGTGATTAAGTGCTGCATCAGGTCACCCGACCTCAACCCAATTGAGATGGTTTGGGATGAGTTGGACTGCAGAGCGAAGGAAAAGCAGCCAACAATTGCTCAGCATATTTGGGAACTCCTTCAAGACTGTTGGAAAAGCATTCCAGGTGAAGCTGGTTGAGAGAATTCCAAGAGGTTGGAAAGCTGTCATCAAGCCAAAAGGTGGCTCCTTTGAAGAATCTAAAATCTAAAACCCTTTTTTGGTGACTACATTATTACATATGTGTTATTTCATAGTTTGGATGTCTTCACTATTATTCTACAATGTAGAACATAGTAAAAAATAAAGAAAAACCCTTGAATGAGTAGGTGTTCAAATTTTGACTGGTACTGTACATATTTGCAACTCTGTGGGGAGTGGGGGAGCAGGTCTGCCTATTCAGCAGTCTGCTTTTGTGGGGGTAGAAGCAATTGGTTAGTTTTTACTTGATGCTCCTATACTGCCTGCGTCCAGTGTTGACCCGTCATTCAGGGCCGCTGGAGCAGAGACCCATCTGCATATTATTTTGGCATTAATACATGTCACATATCAGTTTGCAAACAATGTTTAAAAACAACTATCATCGAGTTAATAAAGCCACATACAAATATTCTATTTTTTTGCTTTTTTGAGTAAGGCAGCTCCAAAATTCTGATGTTTTAGCCTAGCTCAGTTAATCAATCAATCAATCAATCAATCAAATGTATTTATAAAGTCATTTTTACATCAGCCGATGTCACAAAGTGCTGTAGAGAAACCTAAAACCCCAAACAGCAAGCAATGCAGATGTAGAAGCATGGTGGCTATGAAAAAAAGAAAGGCAGGAACCTAGGAAGAAACCTAGAGAGGAACCAGGCTCTGAGGGGTGGCCAGTCCTCTTCTGGCTGTGACGATTGGGGATTAAAACAGGCCAAGATGTTCAAACATTCATAGATGACCAGCAGGGTCAAACAATAATAATCACAGTGGTTGTCGAGGGTGCAACAGATCAGCACCTCAGGAGAAAATGTCAGTTGGCTTTTCATAGCCGATCATGCAGAGTTAGAGACAGCAGGTGCGGTAGAGAGCTAGCATGTCCGGTGAAAAGGTCAGGGTTTCATAGCCGCAGGCAGAACAGTTGAAACTGGAGCAGCAGCACGGCCAGGTGGACTGGGGACAGCAAGGAGTCATCAGGCCAGGTAGTCCTGAGGCATGGTCCTAGGCTCAGGTCCTCCAAGAAAAGAGAGATAGAGAGAGAGAGAATTAGAGGGAGCATACTTAAATTCACACAGGACACTGGATAAGACAGGAGAAATACTCCAAATATAACAGACTGGCCCTCGCCCCCCGACACATAAACTACTGCAGCATAAATGCTGGTGGCTGAGACAAGACGGGTCGGGAGACACTGTGGCTTCGTCCAATGATACCCCCGGACAGGGCCAACCAGGCAGGGTATAACCCCACCCACTTTGCCAAAGCACAGACCCCACACCACTAGAGGGATATCTTCAACCACCAACGTACTACCCTGAGACAAGGCCAAATATAGCCCACGAAGATCTCCCCCACGGCATAAACCCGAGGCAGGCACCAACCTGGACAGGAAGATCACGTCAGTGACTCAACCCACTCAAGTGATGCTTCCCTCCTAGAGACGGCATGGAAGAAAACCAGTAAGCCTGTGACTCAGCCCCCGTAATAGGGTTAGAGGCAGAGAATCCCAGTGGAGAGAGGGGAACCGGCCAGGCAGAGACAGCAAGGGTGGTTTGTCGCTCCAGTGCCTTTCCGTTCACCTTCACACCCCTGGGCCAGACTGCACTTACTCATAGGACCTACTGAAGTGATGAGTCTTCAAGAAATACTTGAAGGTCGAGACCGAGTCTGCGTCTCTCACATGGATAGGCAGACCATTCCATAAAAACTGAGCTCTATAGGAGAAAGCCTTGCCTCCAGCTGTTTGCTTAGAAATTCTAGGGACAATTAGGAGGCCTGCGTCTTGTGACCGTAGCATATGTGTACTGTAGGTATGTATGGCAGGACCAAATCAGAAAGATAGGTGGGAGCAAGCCCATGTAATGTTTGTAGGTTAGCAGTAAAACCTTGAAAACAGCCCTTGCCTTGACAGAAAGCCAGAGGCTAGCACTGGAGTAATATTCTAGTCAAGATTCTAGCAGCCGTGTTTAGAACTAACTGAAATGTATTCAGTGTTTTATCCGGGTGTCCGGAAAGTAGAACATTGCAGTAGTCTAGTCTAGAAGTGACAAAAGCATTTTTCTGCAACATTTATGGACAAAAAGTTTCAGATTTTTGGCAATATTAGTAGATGGAAAAAAGCTGTCCTTGAAAAAGTCTTGATATGTTCGTCAAAAGAGAGATCAGGGTCCAGAGTCACACCGAGGTCCTTCACAGTTTTGTTTGAGACGACTGTTCAGCCATCAAGATGATTTGTCAGATCCAACAGAATATTTCTTTGGTTCTTGGGACCTAGAACTTGCATCTCTATTTTGTTAGAGTTTAAAAGTAACACATTTGCCGTCTTCCACTTCCTTATGCCTGAAACACAGGCTTCAAGGGAGGGACATTTTGGGGCTTCACCATGTTTGATTGAAAGCTACAGCTGTGTATTGTCAGCATAGCAGTGAAAGTTAACATTATGTTTCACAATGACATCACCAAGAGTTTAAATATATAGTGAAAACAATAGTGGTCATAAAACAAAACCTTGAGGAACACCAAAATGCACAGTTGATTTGAGTTGAGTTGATCTAAACCACGCCAGAACTTGTCGGTGTAGACAAATTTGGGTTTCCAATCTCTCCAAAAGAATGCGGTGATCGATGGTATCAAAATCAGCAATGAGGTCTAGGAGCACGAGGAGAGATGCAGAGCCTTAGTCTGACGCCATTAAACGGTAATTTACCACCTTCACGAGTGCAGTCTCAGTGCTATGGGGTCTAAAACCAAACTGAAGCATTTCATATACATTGCTTGTCTTCAGGAAGGCAATTAGCACTGCACAAAATGTTTGAGATGAATGGGAGATTCGACAAAGGCTGATAGTTTTTAATATTTTCTGAGCTAAGGTTTGGCTTTTTCAAGAGAGGCTTTATTACTGCCACTTTTAGTGAGTTTGGTACACATCCGGTGGATAGAGAGCCGTTTATTATGTTCAACATAGAATGGCCAAGCACAGGAAGCAGCTCTTTCAGTAGTTTAGTTGTAATATGGTCCAGTATGCAGCTTGAAGGTTTGAGGCCATGACTATTTTCATCAATGTGTCAAGAGATATAATATTTTTTAAATTGAATGTCTCCCTTGATCCTAGGTCCTTGCAGTGTTGTGCATACTCAGGAAAACTGAGCTTTGGAGAAATACGCCGATTTAAAGAGGAGACCATAATTTGCTTTCTAATGATCATGATCTTTTCGTCGAAGAAGTTCATGAATTTATCACTGCTGAAGTGAAAGCCATCCTCTCTTGGGGAATGCTGCTAGGGCATCTAGGGTATTATGCAAGGTTTAAATGTAGTTTCTCAGTTAAGTGGGTATGTCATGACTTCTGCCGAAGTAAGCTCCTCTCCTTGTTCAGGTGGCGCTCGGCGCTCGGCGTCGCTGGGCTTCTATCAATCCACTTTTCATTTTCCATGCGTTTTGTCTTGTTTTTCCTCACACCTGGTTTTAATTCCCTCAATTACTTGTTGTATATTTAACCCTCTGTCCCCCCCCCCATGTCTTTGTGTGGGATTGTTTATTGTAGTGCACGTTCCCCGTGAGCGTACGATGGGTTATTTTTGTGCCTATTTATCTTGTTCTGAATGCTGTTTGTTTTGCTTAATAAATCTCCGTTCATCACCCAGTTCTGCTCTCCTGCGCCTGACTTCTCTGCCACCAATTACGGACCCCGCTACAGGGTAACCAATGTTTGCACTCTGAAATCCTTGGGTAGGTGGAGGGAGTCTTGAAGGGCATCTAGGAATCTTTTGAGTTGTCCGAGAATTTATAGCACAGCTTTTGATGATCCTTGGTTGGGGTCTGAGCAGATTATTTATTGCCATTCCAAACATAACAAAATGGTGGTCCGATAGTCCAGGATTATGAGGAAAAACATTAAGATCCACAATATTTATTCCACGGGACAAAACTAGGTCCAGAGCATGACTATGTCAGTGAGTAGGTCCGGAGACATGTTGGGCGATGATGGCTCTGAAGGCCTTTTGGGTCTGTGTCTTTTCCACATCCCAGAAGGCCTGTAAACAGTATCTTAAAAAAAGTGATTGAGTAGTCTGCATAGATTTCATGACTAGAAGCTCAAAAGATGAAAACACAGTAATTGTTTGGGGGGTAAATTGAAATTTCCTTTCGTAAATGTTAGCAAAATCCGCTTTTGTGGGATACACTGGGTTATGGTCACTAGCGTAACCAGGAGGAGAGGCCTCAGTAGTACATTCCTCAGGCTTAAGCCATGTTTCCGTCAGGCCAATCACATCAAGATTGTGATCAGTGATTAGTTAATTATCTATAACTGTATTGGAAGTGGGGGATCTTACATTAAGTAGACCTATTATGAGAGTTGAGATATCACCGTCTCTTTCAATAATGACAGGAATGGAGGAGGTCTTTATTCCAGTGAGATTGCTAAGGCGAACAATGCCATGTTTAGTTCTGCCCAACCTAGATCGAGGCACAGACAAGGTCTCAATGGTAATAGCTGGCTAACAGCCTGCTGCCTGGCCTGCACCCTATTTCATTGTGGAGCTAGAGAAGTTAGAGCCCTGTCTATGTTGGTAGATAAGATGAGAGCACCCCTCCAGCTAGGATGGAGTCCGTCACTCCTCAGCATGTCGGGCTTGGTCCTGTTTGTGGGTGTGTCCCAGAAAGAGTTCCAATTATCTACATATTCTATCTTTTGGGAGGGGCAGAAAACAGTTTTCAACCAGCGATTGAGTTGTGAGACTGCTGTAGAGCTCATCACTCCCCCTAACTGGGACGGGGCCAGAGACAATTACTCGATGCCGACACATCTTTCTAGCTGATTTACACGCAGAAGCTATGTTGTGCTTGGTGACCTCTGACTCTTTCATCCTAACATCGTTGGTGCCGACGTGGATAACAATATCTCTATACTCTCTACACTTGCCAGTTTTAGCTTTAGCCAGCACCATCTTCAGATTAGCCTTAACGTCGGTAGCCCTGCCCCCTGGTAAACAGTGTATGATCACTGGATGATTTGGTTTAAGTCTAATACTGCGGGTAATGGAGTCGGCAATGACTAGGGTTTTCAATTTGTCAGAGTTAATGATGGGAGGCTTCAGCATCACAAATACGGAGCATAGGGGTTGGTAATATTCTATAGTTGCACCGTGATTGGCCAAGTGTTCTGTCACTCATGGGGACACTATGAGATGAGCTAGAAAATTCAAGCATCTTGTGTGCTCAGGTAGATGTACATTAGAAGTGCCCATCAAGAAGGCCTAAGGTCATTGGCCACAGATAAAATGAAGTCAAATCATTTCTGCCGTAGCTTTGATTGGAACGATCATGTGAACATCATACTTTCAAAATCTTAGCTAGCGGGTTAGACAAGCCGTCATGATCATGGCTTATGAAGATAAATTATAGATCAAACATATTGGTGCTCATCGGCCATTGGACATAAACATTACACAACGAGTTGGAAATCATAAATTCAACAATGAGTGGTTTGGAAGGAATCAGTGGCTAACTGCTAGCATTGAAAAGCAAAAACTTGAAAATGGGGAATCAAAGACCCCAGTGAATTCAAAACAACTGTGAATTCTGAAAAATCCAATCTCTGACTGGGAAAATCCAACTCGGAAACCCAAGTGGGGAACTCTTACCTCTTTCTGGAGCTCCGACCTGAAGACCACTGACATCATGATTCGACTTTGTTTTTTTTCAGAGCTTCCAGTAGTCTTGAAAGCACCATAAATCCAGAGAATGCCAGACTTTGATGACAAAGTTTGAAGACAAAATTTGCCCACAAGAAGGACAGCCGCGCCATCTTCCTGTTAAAGTGAGCACAGCACAAGGTCCAAAATTGTCTTGTAAGCTTTGCAAGTTGGGACTTTAAGTAGGCCCTAACAGTTTGTACTTTAGGTAGGCCCTAACAGTTTGGACTTTAGGTAGGCCCTAACAGTTGAGACATTAGGTAGGCCCTAACAGTTGGGACATTAGGTAGGCCCTAACAGTTGGGACTTTAGGTAGGCCCTAACAGTTTGGACTTTAGGTAGGCCCTAACAGTTTGGACTTTAGGTAGGCCCTAACAGTTTGGACTTTAGGTAGGCCCTAACAGTTGGGACTTTAGGTAGGCCCTAACAGTTTGGACTTTAGGTAGGCCCTAACAGTTTGTACTTTAGGTAGGCCCTAACAGTTTGGACTTTAGGTAGGCCCTAACAGTTGAGACATTAGGTAGGCCCTAACAGTTGGGACATTAGGTAGGCCCTAACAGTTGGGACTTTAGGTAGGCCCTAACAGTTGGGACATTAGGTAGGCCCTAACAGTTGGGACATTAGGTAGGCCCTAACAGTTGGGACATTAGGTAGGCCCTAACAGTTGGGACATTAGGTAGGCCCTAACAGTTTGTACTTTAGGTAGGCCCTAACAGTTTGGACTTTAGGTAGGCCCTAACAGTTGAGACATTAGGTAGGCCCTAACAGTTGGGACATTAGGTAGGCCCTAACAGTTGGGACTTTAGGTAGGCCCTAACAGTTGGGACATTAGGTAGGCCCTAACAGTTGAGACATTAGGTAGGCCCTAACAGTTGGGACATTAGGTAGGCCCTAACAGTTGAGACATTAGGTAGGCCCTAACAGTTGGGACATTAGGTAGGCCCTAACAGTTGGGACTTTAGGTAGGCCCTAACAGTTGGGACATTAGGTAGGCCCTAACAGTTGAGACATTAGGTAGGCCCTAACAGCTGGGACTTTAGGTAGGCCCTAACAGTTGGGACTTTAGGTCGGCCCTAACAGTTGGGACATTAGGTAGGCCCTAACAGTTGGGACATTAGGTAGGCCCTAACAGTTGGGACATTAGGTAGGCCCTAACAGTTGGGACATTAGGTAGGCCCTAACAGTTGGGACATTAGGTAGGCCCTAACAGTTGGGACATTAGGTAGGCCCTAACAGTTGAGACTTTAGGTAGGCCCTAACAGTTGGGATTTTAGGTAGGCCCTAACAGTTGGGACTTTAGGTCGGCCCTAACAGCTGGGACTTTAGGTAGGCCCTAACAGTTGGGACTTTAGGTCGGCCCTAACAGTTAGTGGGCACCGTTTGTCACCATTATAGTGCAATCAATGTATTGTTTGGTGTCGTGTTGTGCCCCACCAGGATTTACATGCTAATATTGCCTGAGTGATGAGAGTGGGGAGAGCAGGCCGTGGCTCGGGTGGCTGAGGTCCTTGATGATCTTCTTGGCTTTCCTGCGACACCTGGTGTTGTAGGTGTGCTCAAGGGCAGGCGGTGTGCACCTATTGGTGCGTTCGGCTGAGCTTACAAACCTCTGTATAGCCTTGCGGTCATCGGCATCGGAGTTGTCGTACAAATGCTTTCGATGGTGCTCCTGTAGAACACTATGATGGCCCTTGGGGAAAGGCCAAATGTCTTCAGACTAATGAGGTTGAAGAGTCGCTGTCGTGCAGGGAGAGGTTGTTTACCTGGCACCACACCATCAGAGAGCTTACCTCCTCTCTGTAGGCCGTCTCAACGTTGTCGGTAATCAGGCCGACTATAGTCGTGTCGTCAGCAAACTTGATGATGGAGTTGGAACTGTGTGAGACCATGCAGTCGTGGGTATACAGGGAGTGCAGGAGGGGACTGAGGAATGCATTTGCACATTCGTGCGGCCCTCGTGTTGAGGATCAGTATGGAGGAGGTAATATTATCTACAGTGTGCATAGTCACTTTACCCCTACCTATATGTACATATTACCTCAATTTACCTTGAATAACCTGTATCCTTGCACATTGAGTCAGTACTGGTAATCCGGCACATACATTATCCTCGTTATAGTTATTTTATTGTGTTACTTTTTTCTTTCTTTAGTATATTTTATTTTATATAAAATTGTTGCATTGTTGGTTAAGGGCTTGTAAGTAAGTATTTCACGGTAAGGTCTACCTACACCTGTTGTATTCAGCGCATGTGATAAATAAAAAAGTATTTGATTTAATGTTGCCTACCTTCACTACGTGGGGATGGCCCGTCAGGAAGTTCATTACCCAGTTGCGCAAGGAGATGTTCAGGGCCAGAGCCGTGAGCTTTGTGCTATGCTTAGAGGGCAATACGGTTTTGAAAGAGAGCTGCAGTTGATGAACAGCATCCTCATATATGCATTCCTTTTGTCCAGGTGGGTACCGGCAGTGTGCAGTGCGATTGCTTGCATGGTCTGCGGATCTGTCAGGGCGGTAGGCAAATTGGAGAGGGTTGAGTATGTCAGGGAGGGAGGATTTGATGTGTTCTTTGACTAGCCTCTCGAAGCATGTTGTCTCTCTGGTTTCCAAACTACAGCTACTGTAGCTGTAAGACCATTAGAATTTATTGTTGTATTTCAAGTACGACCAGAGGTCAGACTTTGGGCTACTTCTCAATCCTCCACAGTATCAAGTGTTTTTCTTGCTGATTTCTCTCTACATTTACATGTTTCTCAAGTGTGACATTGAGTGCAAAATTCAGTTTTAGTCTCCACAGGATATTGAACAATTTAATAATTTTACGTTCCAAACACAGTCAGTTTCTTTCAATGGTCTCTGCAAAACAGACACACTTATACTTTCAGGGGAATACGCATTGATACATCTCCAGGTTAGGTTTCCATAGCAACATTTTAGTGTTCTACGTTGTGGCATACACAATCATCATATACACACATGAAATAATCAGCTCACTCAGGTTGGCGTGCCCAAGGAGGAGGAGAGTAGATCTCAGTGTAAACTTTACCGGTGCTATTACGCACAGTGCATCTGTATCCTTGGATTAGAGGGAGCAATATTATAATGAGCTCAGACCGCCTATTGATACACCTACTGCCCCAACACATGTAAAGTGTTGGTCCCATGCTTCACATACTGCTGTGTTTTTCTTGTTGACTATTCAGGCAATCGACATGAAGCTAATTCTTGGTTTACGGATGGAGGGCAAAAATTGAGATAGACAAATGGATCAAATTCAACATTCACTCCAATCTGTATGGGAATGGTAAACAATTTATGTATATCTTATGAGCACATACTGGCAATGTTTGGATGTAGCTTTCCTATCTTCCAATCTGGGTCTGCTAGCTAAATATATTATCTAAGATAGCTTGATGTGAGTGCTAGTTAGCTAGGTAGCTTAGCTAATGTAAATGCAAGCTGTTCGAACACTTGGCCCCTCAGCCCTTTATCAAGTGGACACTTGCTGATGTGTTCAATAGTGATCCCTTGACTCTGCAAGCGTTTTGGCCAAAATTTATTTGAGACGATGGGCACTCAACATCCCAACAATATTCCAAAATGTTCAATCCTTTCAAAAGCATTGTCTCTCATGATCTGTCTCGTAGCACGAGGTGCTATGAAACACAGGCACTCAGGCAGACACAGACACACACTCCGATAGTTGTAAAAACAAAACTAGCTTGCAAAGTGCCATTATAGTTGACAAAGAGTTAACAGATCATTCCGTTGTAGAACAGAACAGTTGCTGTATCCTCATAAACGTATAAGTCAGACAGATATGATGTGGTTTGTTCTGTATTCATCCCTGATAGGCTACTGTAACTCTCTGTATAGCTAAAGATACTCTTTGATAAAGCCGTTGCTAATGGGATCAATGAAGGATAAATCACTGTTTGAAGAGGTTTATGAGGATATGACACATCTGTTCTAATTCATGTTGATAGCTTTGCTATTGTCGCTTGGATTGTTTCAAGAACGTATTTCCCCAACTACTTACAAATTATGTTTGTAATGTTTGTAAATAGTAAAGCTTATAAAGCTTGTAACTTCTTGTCAACATGAATAGATTTTTTTTACTTTTCCTGCAGATGTTCTCGTGGTAACCAACACTGCCAAACTAGCCTACAGGCAGCGCTGCAGAAATCCTTTCCTGTGTGAAAATCTTTCCCGTGTGGAAGTTCCTAAGGTGTGTTTGTAGGTAAGGTGTAAGGTGTAAGTTGTAAGTTGTAAGGTGTGTTTGTAGGCAATAGTCTATACCTATTATGAGTGGCCTATTAAATGTATAATTTTTTCCACAGGTTACCAAAAGGTGCAACAAGTTCCCTGACATCTCCAATTACTTCATAAACATTTGTTTAGAAATTATATCTCTCAAGTCAGTTTCTCTGGAAAGTGCCCTCTGGGAGCTGATCATAAGACTGTTGGATATAAAACAGCAGAATTAAACAAGCTTTGACTTCAATTAGTTTGTGGCTACCTACAAATGAATCATATTTAGGCTACATCCCACCAATATACATTTCTGTATTTTAATATCAAGGAAAACACAAGATTAAAAGATCTTGAGCTCTGTCTCGTAGGTTAATAAGGATTGGACCCTATTTTTCAATTTTCGCCTAAAACGACATACCAAAATGTAACTACCTGAAGCAAGGATTTGCATTGTCTTGAAACTATTTGAAAGGAAACACTTTGAAGTTTGTGGAAATGTGAAATTAATGTAGGAGAACATAACACATTAGATTCTATATATTTTTTTCATCATCTTTGAAATGCAAGAGAAAGGCCACACTGTGTCATTCCAGCTTTGGTGCAATTTATATTTTGTCAGCAGCCTCTCCTCAAACAATAGCATGGTATTCCTTCACTGTAGTAGGCTTAGTTTAGGCTCAATTTCAATTTTGGCCACTAGATGGCAGCAGTGTATGTGCAACGTTTTAGACTGATCCAATGAACCATTGTATTACTGTTCAAAATGTTGTATCAAGTCTGCCCAAATGTGCCTAATTAGTTTAATGATACATTTTCAAGTACATAACTGTGCACTCTCCTCACACAATAGCATGGTATTCCTTCACTGTAATAGCTACTGTAATTTGGACAGTGCAGTTAGATTTACACGGATTCAAGTTTTCCGCCTATATCAGATATGTCTATGTCCTGGGAAATGTTCTTGTTACTTACAACTTTATGCTAATCACATTAGCGCACGTTAGCTCAACCGTCCCATGGGGGGGGCACCGATCCTGTGGAGGTTTTAAGCATTACGAAACTTCTATTCAATGGAATAAACCTCATGTAGCAAATAAGCCATTCATTTTTTGTTGTTGATCAAATTCGACACTCTTATTGACTTCCAAAACTCCTTTCTTGGTGGGCGAAACAACGTTTTCCGCCCAGGATATGTCGTAAATATAACCTTAGCTAATTGACAAATAAATGAGCTTGATAGTTAGCTAATAATCTCTACTTATTCTATGTTAGCTACCTACGTGATGATCCACCCTTGCTGCTGAGACTGTCAGTGGCAACTCAAGTGATGGGACTGCATCAGGCTTTAGTATCATGGGACTGCATCAGGCTTTAGTATCATGGAACTGCATCAGGCTTTAGTATCATGGGACTGCATCAGGCTTTAGTATCATGGGACTGCATCGGGCTTTAGTATCATGGGACTGCATCGGGCTTTAGTATCATGGGACTGCATCAGGCTTCAGTATCATGGGACTGCATCAGGCTTTAGTATCATGGGACTGCATCGGGCTTCAATATCATGGGACTGCATCGGGGTTTAGTATCATGGGACTGCATCAGGCTTTAGTATCATGGAACTGCATCGGGCTTTAGTATCATGGGACTGCATCAGGCTTCAGTATCATGGGACTGCATCGGGCTTCAATATCATGGGACTGCATCAGGCTTTAGTATCATGGAACTGCATCAGGCTTTAGTATCATGGAACTGCATCAGGCTTTAGTATCATGGAACTGCATCGGGCTTCAATATCATGGGACTGCATCGGGCTTTAGTATCATGGGACTGCATCAGGCTTTATTATCATGGGACTGCATCAGGCTTTAGTATCATGGGACTGCATCAGGCTTTAGTATCATGGGACTGCATCGGGCTTCAATATCATGGGACTGCATCAGGCTTTAGTATCATGGGACTGCATCGGGCTTCAATATCATGGGACTGCATCGGGCTTTAGTATCATGGGACTGCATCAGGCTTTATTATCATGGGACTGCATCAGGCTTTATTATCATGGGACTGCATCAGGCTTCAGTATCATGGGACTGCATCAGGCTTCAGTATCATGGGACTGCATCAGGCTTTAGTATCATGGGACTGCATCAGGCTTCAGTATCATGGGACTGCATCAGGCTTTAGTATCATGGGACTGCATCGGGCTTTAGTATCATGGGACTGCATCAGGCTTCAGTATCATGGGACTGCATCAGGCTTTAGTATCATGGGACTGCATCAGGCTTCAGTATCATGGGACTGCATCAGGCTTTAGTATCATGGGACTGCATCAGGCTTTAGTATCATGGGACTGCATCAGGCTTCAGTATCATGGAACAGCATCAGGCTTTAGTATCATGGGACTGCATCGGGATTTAGTATCATGGGACTGCATCGGGCTTTAGTATCATGGGACTGCATCAGGCTTCAGTATCATGGGACTGCATCAGGCTTTAGTATCATGGGACTGCATCAGGCTTTAGTATCATGGGACTGCATCGGGCTTTATTATCATGGGACTGCATCAGGCTTTAGTATCATGGGACTGCATCAGGCTTCAGTATCATGGGACTGCATCAGGCTTTAGTATCATGGGACTGCATCAGGCTTCAGTATCATGGGACTGCATCAGGCTTTATTATCATGGGACTGCATCGGGCTTTAGTATCATGGGACTGCATCAGGCTTCAGTATCATGGGACTGCATCGGGCTTCAGTATCAGAAGCTTGACATACCCCATCTTTTTTTTGCAGCAGCAGCAGGTTCTCAACACACTCACCTGAAAACAATATGTGCTCTGCAAATGGGAACTCTTTGTGATCAACTTGGTTGCATTCTGAGCTTGAGAAAGAAGTTTAATCCATTTCTCCTTTAACACTTACTTTTTGGGGGGAAATTAACAACTGTAAATTGTTTTTACACCCGAAGACACAGTAACCACGAGTCATTTGGTTACCGGGTAGCTAACTAGCTACACTATATATACAAAAGTATGTGGACACCTCTTCAAATTAGTAGATTTGGCAATTTCAGCCACAGCCATTGCTGACAGGTGTATAAAATCGAGCAAACAGCCATGCAATCTCCATAGAGAAGCATTGGCAGTAAAATGTCCTTAATGAAGAGCTCAGCGACTTTCAATGTGGCAGCTTCATAGAATGCCACTTTATCAACAAGTGAGTTTGTCAAATTTCAGCCCTGCTTGAGCTGCCCCGGTCAACTATAAGTGCTGTTATTGTGAAGTGGAAACGTTTAGGAGCAACAACGGCTCAGCCCCGCAGGTGGTAGGCCACACAAGCTCACAGAACAGGACAGCCGAGTGTTGAAGCGCATAGCGTGTAAAAATCGTCTGTCCTCGGTTGCAACACTCACTACTGAGTTCCAAACTGCCTCTGGAAGCAACGTCAGCACAAGAACTGTTCATCAGGGGAGCTTCATGAAATGGGTGTCCATGGCCGAGCAGCTGCACACAAGCCTAAGATCACCATGCGCAATGCCAAACGTTGGCTGGAGTGGAGTAAAGTGGAAAAACGTTATCTGTAGTGATGAATCACGCTTTACTATCTAGCAGTCCGACGGACAAATCTGGGTTTTGCGCATGCCGGAAGAGCACTACCTGCCCGAATGCATAGTGCCAACTCTAAATATTATTGGAGGAGGAATAATGGTCTGGGGCTGTTTTTCATGGTTCTAGCTAGGCCCCTTATTTCCAGTGAAGGGAAATCTTAAACCCACAGCATACAATGACATTCTAGACGATTCTGTGCTCCCAACTTTGTGGCAACAGTTTAGGAGAGGCCCTTTCCTGTTTAACCATGACAATGCCCCCATGCACAAACCGAGGTCTATAATACACAAATGGTTTGTTCTGTGTGGAAGAACTTGACTGGCCTGCACAGAGCCCGAACCTCAACCCCATCAATCATACAGCTCAACCGACATCTGCGTTCAAATGTGAATTAAATTCGATAGACAGTAAATTGCAGTTGTCACTGCACAATCTTTTTTAAGACTCTCTGGATTTGTGCTGTCGCTCTCATCCTCCAAATGCACCCCAACTTTCCAAAACAATCTGTTGACGGGAGGAAGCGTTCTGCTTTAAAAAAAATCTAATAATTGGCACAACCTTGATTAGCCAACCAGAGACAGGGCGATACAGAGGGATGGTCACACTTGAAATACAAACTAAAGACCCAACAAACCAATATAGCATTAGTGACAGACATTATCATTAGTGACAGACATTGTCATTAGTGACAGACATTATGGTTAATCAGGGAGTCTGTAGTTGTGCTTTAATCACAGGTCTGCTCTGAGGGAAAAAAGTATGGGGAAAGAAATGTTGTTTTGACACATTTTTAACAGTGTCTCGTTTAACTCCCCTGTCATCATGTCACAATGATAAAACCCAGTTTTGGAAGAAAGGAAATGGAAATAAATGACAATAACACCCCTACGTCGAGCCACGTGTCTTTAAGAGAAGAGAGGGATAATGGATTGAAAAAAATGGACTAAACCGAGTTTCATGGAAAATTCCTACGTCTACGGTTCGGGAAGATTGACACTAATGTCAACTTCTGGAGTCTGGACTCTGGAGTCAGTGCTGTGGATGCGTGCGTGTGTTTGATCTATTCTGGCAGCTGAGTGATCTGATTCACTTCCTATTTTAAACTGGCAGAGAAAGAGAGAGAAAATTAGTCACATAACTCCAGTTACATTTTTAAGAATCGACTCATTTTCAAGGATGACTCAAAAGATTGCATTGAGAATAATGTATCGACATAACCCGCAAAGTACAACATACAATTACATAAAACGGGAATTGTTCTGAGTAGTATGAAACCACACTTTATACAAAATCACACACCTTCATTTGATACAAACTTCTCCACTACCTTTGTATGCATGTTTTACAATAATGTCAATGGCGAAGAGTGTAACTGAAGACTGTCAAGACCAGAGGAGAGGCCCTGCTCAAATGTAAGTGCACTTTATAGCCAATAGGTTACCATTTGGGACGGAGACGCTATGTACCGCCGAGGGAGGAGGGAAATAAAAGTTGACACGGAGGGGAGGGACGTTGGTGGGAAAGTAAAGAGTCAACCCCGGTCACACCATTTAATAATCCATTTATTTATTGAATTATTCATTTAAAAGTAGTGACCAGGAAAGGCACATTGAGGCTACTTCCTGTTTGAAAGGAAAGAATAGTCCCACATTGTTAAGTGCCTTGAAGGGTAGCAGTAGTAGGGTAGTGGTTCTGGATATTGTAGGTGAGTTACTGTTCCTCTTTGGTGCCATTCAACCCTCCACTCCCCTCCGTCTCCAACCTCCACCCTTCATCTCCGAACCTCCCCTGTTTATTAAAACAATGCAGTTGTATATGAGTAGAACAAACATCTCAATAGGAAGTGTTGGACTAACTCTCATTATGCAAACCCATGCGAGACAGAGACCAGGTATCAGCGGCAGTTTATAATCTTTAATCTAATTGTATTACTTCTTTATCCCTTTATCAAGCTCCTGGATACTTGTGTTTTTCAGTGACCCTGAATCTAAGGACAAGAAAGTAGAACTATAAAATGGTGGCAACAACACAACACAATCCACCTCCCTTTCCAAACTATGACCGGAACACCCTTTCTTGTATTTGAACCTGTATGGGAACTTTACTTTCAGACAGACCCAGCTCTCCTACAGACTTGTGATCTCCTGTGTTTTGTCTGCTGCTGGACTGAAAGTCTTCCTGCTTCACATGGACCCCTGTTTTGACAGACAAAACCAGCCTCAGAGGAGCAGGGCTTTGCTGGCTTCCATTTTGCTTTGGAGACGGCAGGTTCAAACTGAAACACTTTTTTTGGCAGATATATTTTTAAAAGGCAGTATCACTGTTTGATCTCATTAGAACCAGATTACAAAAGACCAACAAATGGATGTAATATGTAACACAGCAGGCTGCTGAGAGGGGAGGACGGATCATAATAATGGCTGTAACGGAGCAAATGGAATGGCATCAAAGCAACAATGTGTTTGATACCGGTCCACTTAATCCGCTCCAGCCATTACCACGGGCCCATCCTCCCCAATTAAGGTGCCACCAACCTCCTGTGGGTTAATGATGGATGAAGGCGTTAGGTGTTAGGAAATACCTGCCCAGTTGTGAAATAACTTTCCCTCCGAGTATGTGGATACCTCAGGGTCCACTGAAGAAGAGGTAAATATGTACCTCAGTATGATAGACAAGCACAAGATGACGGTTGTGCGACTGGCCTCTCCCAGTCGCACAACTATAAGCAGTGGATGAGTTTGCCTCTCCCAGTCGCACAACTATAAGCAGTGGATGAGTTTGCCTCTCCCAGTCGCACAACTATAAGCAGTGGATGAGTTTGCCTCTCCCAGTCGCACAACTTTAAGCAGTGGATGAGTTTGCCTCTCCCAGTCGCACAACTATAAGTAGTGGATGAGTTTGCCTCTCCCAGTCGCACAACTATAAGCAGTGGATGAGTTTGCCTCTCCCAGTCGCACAACTATAAGCAGTGGATGAGTTTGCCTCTCCCAGTCGCACAACTATAAGCAGTGGATGAGTTTGCCTCTCCCTTTGCATCTAGCATCTAAAACTGATATAAATGTGTTTATAAACATTTGTATATTTAATCTTGATGCACAAAGGTTTGAAATATGCCTGTTCATATAAGTGTTCGATAAGATACTGTTTTGTTATGCTAGCTAACTGAGCCATTCAGACGACTTAACAAAGTGATAGAGGATTTTTTAAAGGATTGAATGGGACTGTCCAGGGACTTCAAAAGCATTGCTTGCTCTAACTCCTCTATCCCGACTTTGAAGCTTTGCCAGCTTGGTCTCTCTTTTACCGTCAGAGACAAATCCCTCTGTCACAAGACAGCGCGCAAAACCTTGCTCTTGTGCTAAAAAAAACTCTCTTGTTCTCGTCAGAGAGCAGCAGTCAGAAACAGCAGTTCTGCTGGTCATCTTCAGTGATCCCTCCTTGTCATCTTCAGTGATCCCTCCTTGTCATCTTCAGTGATCCGTCCTTGTCATCTTCAGTGATCCCTCCTTGTCATCTTCAATGATTCTTCCTTGTCATCTTCAGGGATTATTCCTTGTCATCATCATTGATCCCTCCTTATCATCTTCTGGAGCATGTGGCTTCCAGTGTGAGTGGATGGGTAGCTATATTCGACAGCCAGAGGTCTAGGCCAAGACTGAATGCATAGGTAGGAGTCTTTGGCAATCAAATACAGGAGGCTTAGGTAAAGTGGGTGCCTGCTTTGTTTCCTTTCTGGCTTGTGCATGCTATGAAAAGGAACACCAAGAAAAAATGGCAACATTTAGGGACAACTTTGTCAGAGTGAAACTCAGCTCATGTCCCAGAAACTGTTAATAAGGGACTAATTCATTAATATTTTAATGGTCAATCTGTCAATCTCTGATAACATGAGGTTTGATTGGCAATGTTGTTGATATGCAGCAACAAGTTATGGAGTAACAAGTTATGGAGCAACAAGTTATGGAGCAACAAACAAGTTATGGAGCAACAAGTTAAGAAGCAACAAGTTATGGAGCAACAAGTTATGGAGCAACAAGTTATGGAGCAACAAGTTAAGGAGCAACAAGTCACGAAACAACAAGTTATGGAGCAACAAGTTATCGAACAACAAGTTATGGAGCAACAAGTTATGACACAACAAGTGATGAAGCAACAGGTTATGAAGCAACAAGTTATGGAGCAACAAGTCATGGAGCAACAAGTTAAGGAGCAACAAGTTATGGAGCAACAAGTTATTTACCAAAAAGTTATGGAGCAACACGTTATGGAACAACAAGTCATGGAGCAAAAAGTCACGAAACTACAAGTTATGGAGTAACAAGTTATGGAGCAACAGGTTATGGACCAAGAAGTTATGGAGCAACAAGTCACGAAACAACAAGTTATGGAGCAACAAGTCAAGAAACAACAAGATAGGGAGCAACAAGTTACGAAACAACAAGTTATGAAGCAACAAGTTACGAAACAACAAGTCACGGAGCAACAAGTTATGAAGCGACAAGTTATGGAGCAACAAGTCATGGCATAACAAGTCACGAAACAACACGTTATGGAGTAACAAGTTATGGAGCAACAAGTTATGGACCAGCAAGTTATGGAGCAACAAGTCACGAAACTACAAGTTATGGAGCAAGAAGTTATGAAACAACAATTGATGAAGCAACAGGTTATGAAGCAACAAGTTATGGACCAACAAGTCATGGCTTAACAAGTCACGAAACAACAAGTTATGGAGCAACAAGTTATGGAGCAACAAGTTATGGAGCAACACGTCACGAAACAACAAGTTATGGAGCAACAAGTCACGAAACAACAACTTATGGAGCAACAAGTTATGAAGCAACAAGTTATGAAATAACAAGTTATAGAGCAACAGGTTATGGAGCAACAAGTCATGAAACAACAAGTTATGAAGCAACAAGTTATGGAGCAACAAGTTATTAAGCAACAAGTTATGGAGCAACAAGTCATGGAGCAACAAGTCACGAAACAACAAGTTATGAAGCAACAAGTTATGGAGCAACATGTTATAGAGCAACAAGTTATTAAGCAACAAGTTATGGAGCAACAAGTTATGGAGCAACAAGTTATGGAGCAACAAGTCATGGAGCAACAAGTCACGAAACAACAAGTTATGAAGCAACAAGTTATGGAGCATCAAGTCACGAAACAACAAGTCATGGAGCAACGAGTCATTGAGCAACAAGTCACGAAGCAACAAGTTATGAAGCAACAAGTCATGGATCAATGAGTTATGGAGCAACAAGTGATGGAGCAACAAGCTATGGAGCAACAAGTACAGAAGAAAGAAGTTATGAAGCAACAAGTTATGGCTTAACAAGTCACGAAACAACAAGTTATGGAGCAACAAGTTATGAAACAACAAGTTATGGAGCAACAAGTTATGGAACAACAAGTTATGGAGCAACAAGTCACGAAACATCAAGTTATGGAGCAACAAGTCACGAAACAACAACTTATGGAGCAACAAGTTATGAAGCAACAAGTTATGAAACAACAAGTTATAGAGCAACAGGTTATGGAGCAACAAGTCATGAAACAACAAGTTATGAAGCAACAAGTTATGGAGCAACAAGTTATTAAGCAACAAGTTATGGAGCAACAAGTCATGGAGCAACAAGTCACGAAACAACAAATTATGAAGCAACAAGTTATGGAGCAACAAGTTATGGAGCAACAAGTCATGGAGCAACAAGTTATGGAGCAACAAGTCATGGAGCAACAAGTCACGAAACAACAAGTTATGAAGCAACAAGTTATGGAGCATCAAGTCACGAAACAACAAGTCATGGAGCAACGAGTCATTCAGCAACAAGTCACGAAGCAACAAGTTATGGAGCAACAAGTCATGGATCAATGAGTTATGGAGCAACAAGTGATGGAGCAACAAGATATGGAGCAACAAGTACAGAAGAAAGAAGTTATGGAGCAACAAGTTATGGAGCAACAAGTTATGGAGCAACAAGTTATGGAGCAACAAGTTCTATTTTCTTCTTCTTCGTTGAGGTTTTTTGGCGGTATGCACATTATTTAGTGCATTACTGCCACAACAAATGATGGATTAAGTTATGACATTTATAGCTCCAGAGTTAGGATCATGTATAACGCATTCATTTCAAAGAGGAACATTGTACCTGGTGAGAAATGATCCAATATCTATTGTACTGTAGAAGCTAACTTCGCTTCAAAAGTGTTAAAATGACCATGGATTTTACAAAATATTGCTTTGTAATTTTCACGTAAAAGTGTTGGTCAGGATACCTGTAGTTTTCTATTTCTATAACTGGGCTAAATCACCTCTTCCAATTGAGTTAGTTACCCTCTAGTGACTGAATGATCTGTCCTGTGCTGTGGAGCAGACCAGCTGGATCCGTTCCTTATAACCAGATGACTTGTTTCCATTTCCTGCATCTGCTGTTTGGCAGCGGCCCCAGGCAACAGACAGACACACAGAGAGATGTGAGACTCAAATCTTATAGCACGACATCACGTGCCCGCTGTGTAAAAAAAATGAAATGCCAAGTATGTCTTGGTGATAACTCTACCCAGACCTGAATGAGAAAATTAGACATTACCCTGGTGATAATCTTGTTTAATATCTTAGAGGATCTTGTCAGATGTTGATACTCTTGTCCTACAAGATATATACGGTACCATCATCTAGGAAAAGGTATTAGAGAACACTTGCTGAAATAAGGTAAACTTCCAGAATAATGTTTCTTGCATCTGAACAGTCAATCAACTACGCCATCATCATCTACACGTCAATGGAAGGTATTTCAAGCATGGTGCTCTTTCTAATGGTATCTCTTTATCTCATGTCCTATCCTCTCCTGTGTCTGTCAAAAATCAGCCTGGATTAAAGAAAGGAAAAAGATGCGCTCAACCTGGAGCATGCAGACGGACAGGCACAAACTTAATCAGACAGTGGTGATGGTCAGGGAAAGGGGTTATGGAATGGCCAGGGATAGGGGTTAAGGAATGGTCAGGGGGATGGTAGGGATAGGGGTAATGGAATGGCCAGGGATAGGAATGGGGTTAAGGAATGGCCAGGGTTATATGGGGGTTAAGGAACGGTCAGGGATAGGGGTTAAGGAATGGCCAGGGATAGGGGTTATGGAATGGCCAGGGATAGGGGTTATGGAATGGCCAGGGATAGGGGTTAAGGAATGGTCAGGGATAGGGGTTAAGGAAGGGTTAGGAGTAGGGATAGGGGTAATGGAATGGCCAGGGATAGGGGTTAAGGAATGGCCAGGGGTAGGGGTTAAGGAACGGTCAGGGATAGGGATAGGGGATAGGGGTTAAGGAAGGGCCAGGGATAGGGGTTTAAGGGAAGGGGTTAAGGAAGGGTCCAGGGAGGGGCCAGGGATAGGGGTTATAGGGGGGAATGGCCAGGGATAGGGGTTGGAAGGGGATAGGGGTTATGGCCAGGGATAGGGGTTAAGGAATGGTCAGGGATAGGGGGTTAAGGAAGGGTTAGGAATGGTAGGGATAGGGGTAATGGAATGGCCAGGGATAGGGGTTAAGGAATGGCCAGGGGTTAGCCCAGGGGGTTAAGGAATGGCCAGGGATAGGGGTTAAGGAAGGGTCAGGGATAGGGGTTAAGGGGCCCAGGGATAGGGGTTAAGGGAAGGGTCAGGGATAGGGGTTAAGGAATGGTCAGGTATAGGGAAAGGGGTTAAGGAATGGTCAGGGATAGTGATAGGGGTTATGGAATGGCCAGGGATAGGGGTTAAGGAATGGTCAGGGATAGGGGTTAATGAAAGCCCAGGGATAGTGGGGAATGGCCAGGGATAGGGGTTAAGGAATGGCCAGGGATAGGGGTTTATAGGGGGAATGGCCAGGGATAGGGGTTATGGAATGGCCAGGGATAGGGGTTATGGAATGATCAGGCCAGGGATAGGGGGGTGGTCAGGGATAGGGGTTGGAATGGCCAGGGATAGGGGTTAAGGGATAGGGGTTATGGAATGGCCAGGGATAGGGGTTAAGGAAGGGTCAGGGATAGGGGAATGGCCAGGGATAAGGAAGGGTCAGGGGGATAGGGGTTAAGGGTCAGGGATAGGGGTTAAGGAAGGGTCAGGGGGGTTATGGAATGGCCAGGGATAGGGGTTATGGAATGGCCAGGGATAGGGGTTATGGAATGGCAGGGGGATAGGGGGGATAGGGGTTATGGAATGGCCAGGGATAGAAGGGTGGTCAGGGATAGGGATAGGGGTTAAGGAATGGCCAGGGATAGGGGGGTTAAGGAATGGCCAGGGATAGGGGTTAAGGAATGGTCAGGGATAGGGTTAAGGAAGGGGGATAGGGGGTTGGTTAAGGGATTCAGGGAGGGGTTAAGGAAGGGCCAGGGATAGGGGTTATGGAATGGCCAGGGGGGAAGGGTCAGGGATAGGGGTTAAGGAAGGGTCAGGGATAGGGGTTAAGGAATGGTCAGGGATAGGGGGTTAAGGAATGGCCAGGTATAGGGGTTAAGGAATGGTCAGGGATAGGGGTTAAGGAATGGCCAGGATAGGGGTTATGGAATGGGTTAAGGAAGGGTCAGGGATAGGGGTTAAGGAAGGGTCAGGCCAGGGATAGGGGGGTTAAGGAAGGGTCAGGAAGGGGTTGGCCAGGGATAGGGGGGTTAAGGAATGGTCAGGGGGGATAGGGGTTATGGAATGGTCAGGGATAGGGGTTAAGGAATAGGGGTTAAGGAAAGGTCAGGGATAAGGAATGGGGTTAAGGAAGGGTCAGGGGGATAGGGGGGTTAAGGAAGGGTCAGGGATAGGGGTTAAGGCCCAGGGATAGGGGTTAAGGAATGGCCAGGGATAGGGGTTAAGGAATGGTCAGGGAAGGGTCAGGGAGGGGTTAGGGTCAGGGTAGGGTTAGGAAAGGGTCAGGGATAGGGGTTAAGGAAGGTCAGGGATAGGGGTTAAGGAAAGTCAGGGATCAGGGATGGTCAGGATAGGGGTTAGCCCAGGGATAGGGGGTTAAGGTCAGGGATAGGGGTTAAGGAAGGGTCAGGGATAGGGGTTAAGGAAGGGTCAGGGATAGGGGTTAAGGAAAGGGGATAGGAGGGGGAAGGGAAGGGTCAGGGATAGGGGTTAAGGAATGGCCAGGGATAGGGGTTAAGGAAGGGTCAGGAAGGGGGAAGGGTCAGGTCAGGGATAGGGGTTAAGGAAGGGTCAGGGATAGGGGTTAAGGAAAGGGTCAGGGATAGGGGGTTAAGGAATGGTCAGGGATAGGGATAGGGGTTAAGGAAGGGTCAGGGGATAGGGGTTAAGGAAGGGTCAAGGGTCAGGGATAGGGGGTTAAGGAATGGTCAGGATAGGGGTTCAGGGGGATAGGGGTAAGGAAAGGAAAGGTCAGGGATAGGGGTTAAGGAATAAGGAAGGGTCAGGGATAGGGGTTAAGGAAGGGTCAGGGATAGGGATAGGGGTTAAGGAAGGGTCAGGATATAGGGATAGGGGTTAAGGAAGGGTCAGGGATAGGGGTTAAGGGGTCAGGTATAGGGGATAGGGGTTAAGGAAGGGTCAGGGATAGGGGTTAAGGAAGGGTCAGGTATAGGGATAGGGGTTAAGGAAGGGTCAGGGGATAGGGGTTAAGGAAAGCCCAGGGATAGGGGTTAAGGAAGGGTCAGGATAGGGGGGAAGGTCAGGGATAGGGGTTAAGGGGGTTATAGGGGTTAAGGAAGGGTCAGGGATAGGGGTTAAGGGGTCAGGGATAGGGGAAAGGAAGGGTCAGGGATAGGGGTTAAGGAAGGGTCAGGGATAGGGGGGAAGGGTCAGGGATAGGGGTTAAGGAAAGGAAGGAAGGGTCAGGGATAGGGGTTAAGGAAGGGTCAGGGGGAAGGGTCAGGGATAGGGGTTAAGGGGAAGAAGGGTCAGGGATAGGGGTTAAGGAAAGGGCAGGGATATGGGTTAAGGAAGGGTCCAGGGATAGGGGTTAAGGAATGGCCAGGGATAGGGGTTAATGAAGGGTCAGGGATAGGGGTTAAGGAAAGGTCAGGGATAGGGGTTGGTCAGGGATAGGGGGTTAAGGAAGGGTCAGGGATAGGGGTTAAGGAAAGGTCAGGGATGGGGGTTAAGGGGTCAGGGATAGGGGTTAAGGAAGGTGTCAGGGATAGGGGTTAAGGAAAGGTCAGGGATAGGGGTTAAGGAAGGGTCAGGGAAGGATAGGGTTAAGGAGGTGTCAGGGATAGGATAGGGGTTAAGGAAGGGTCAGGTATAGGGATAGGGGTTAAGGATAGGGATAGGTGTTGAGGGGTTGATAGGGGTTAAGGAAAGGTCAGGATAGGGGTTAAGGAAGGGTCAGGGAGGGTCAGATAGGGATAGGGGTTAAGGAAGGGTCAGGTATAGGGATAGGGGTTAAGGAAGGGTCAGGGGGATAGGGATAGGGGTTAAGGAAGGGTCAGGTATAGGGATAGGGGTTAAGGAATGGTCAGGGATAGGGGGATAAGGAAGGGTCAGGATAGGGTCAGGGATAGGGGTTAAGGAAGGGTCAGGGTCAGGGATAGGGGTTAATAGGGATAGAAGGGTTAAGGAAGTGTCAGGGATAGATGGTTAAGGAGGGTAGGGATAGGGGTTGAGGAAGGGTCAGGGGTGATAGGGGTTAAGGAAAGGTCAGGGATAGGGGGGTTAAGGAATGGTCATATGGGTAAGGAAGGGTCAGGGGGGTTAAGGAAGGGTCAGGGATAGGGGTGGCCAGTGATAGGGGTGAAGGGTAGGGATAGGGGTTAAGGGTCAGGGATAGGGGTTAAGGAAGGGTCAGGGATAGGGGGGTTAAGGAAGGTGTCAGGGATAGGGATATGGATGATAGTCAGGGATAGGGGTTAAGGAAGGGTCAGGGATAGGGGGTTAAGGAAGGGTCAGGGATAGGGGGGTTAAGGATAGTGGGGGTTGAAAGGGGTTAAGAAAGGTCAGGGATAGGGGTTAAGGAGGTGTAGGGATAGGGTAGGGGTTAAGGAAGGGTCAGGGGATAGGGGTTAAGGAAGGGTCAGGTATAGGGATAGGGGTTAAGGAAGGGTCAGGGATATAGGGGTTAAGGAAGGGTCAGGGATAGGGGTTCAGGGGTAGGGGTTAAGGAAAGGAAGGGTCAGGGATAGGGGTTAAGGAAGGGTCAGGGATAGGGGTTAAGGAAGGGTCAGGGAGGGATAGGGGTTAAAGGAAGGGTCAGGGAGGAAAGGTCAGGGATAGGGGAGGAGGTGTCAAGGATAGAGGTTAAGGGGGTTAATAGGGGGTTAAGGGAAGGGTCAGGGATAGGGGGGTTAGGGGGGGGTTAAGGAAGGGTCAGGGATAGGGGTTAAGGAAGGGTCAGGGTTAGGGTCCATTGTGGCACTGCAGCTGGTCACAGCAACCTGAGGGCAGGGATAGGGGTTAAGGAAGGGCTTAGAGGGGGGTTTAACCACTGACAAATGGTCTGGGTTAAGGAACAGGGATGTTAAAGAATGGTCCCCCAGGGATCTCTCTCTCCCCCTGCTCTGGTCACCCCCTCTCTCCCCCGCTCTATCTCCCCCTCTCTCTCCCCCCCGCTCCCCCCTTCTCTCTCCCCCTCTCTCCCCCTCTCTCTCTCCCTCTCCCCCTCTCTCCCCCTCTCTCTCTCTCTCTCTCTCCCCTCTTTCTCTCCTCCTCTCTCTCTCCCTCCCCCTCTCTCAATTAAATTACATTTAATTAGCTTTATTGGTATGACATAACAATGTACATATTGCCAAAGTGTACTTTGGAGATTAAGTCTCTCTCTCTCTATCTCGTTGGCCTTGGACAGGACAGGAGAGTTCAGCTGCCTTCATTTTGCCTTGGCAGCAGCTAATGGGGATCCATAATAAATACAAATATACCAAATCTCTCTCTCACAATCTCCCCATTTTCTTATCTCTATCGCTCTCTCCCCTCTCCCCTCTCTCCCCTCTCTCCCCTCTCTCTCCCCCTCCTCCCCCATCTCTCTCCCCCCTCTCTCTCTCTAACTCGTTGGCCTTGGACAGGACAGAAGAGGTTAGCCTCTATACGCCTCACTGACAGATGAAAGAGAATAAGGAGCAACTAATTGGAGCTGCAAAGCTTCCTTTCCTCTTTCCTTCCTTCCTTTCCTCATTGGACAATCTGCTATAATTACTTACAGATAGGCTGTGGTGCTTGGTGATGTCATTACTTCTATGTACTTTAGGGTCAAGCAAGAGAGAAGGCCATCAGGCAAAAGCTAAATGGATAACATGCTGGCTTTGTCAGACCATGCAGACACAGATAAAAATAAGAAAATAAACTGGTGGCATGGTGATGACCCATAAAAGAGGCGTCTTCTAAGAGGCGTCTCCCTCAGCCTTTTAGAAGCTGGTGTTCTCCTTCAGCCTTTTAGAAGCTGGTGTTCTCCCTCAACCTTTTAGAAGCTGGCGTTCTCCCTCAGCCTATTAGAAGCTGGTGTTCTCCCTCAGCCTATTAGAAGCTGGTGTTCTCCCTCAACCTTTTAGAAGCTGGCGTTCTCCCTCAGCCTATTAGAAGAAAACCCAGATATATGGCAGCAGATCCACAAGGTCTGCCATGAGAGGTGACTGTATAGTTCCCCTAACGAAAAGCACCTTTAGTAAATCTGCATTCTCTATGAGAGCTTCCCATGTCTGGAATACACTGCCATCAGACACACATAACTGCACCACATATCACACTTTCACAAAATGCTTGAAGACATGGCTAAAGGTCAATCAGATTTGTGAACATGGTCCCTAGCTGTGTGTTGCCGCTTTCCATGTTGTCTGTTGTCTGTAGCTTGTGTGGTGTGGAAACACTTTGTTGCTTTTATGAATTTTGTCTTGTTGCTTTAATGAATTTTGTCTTGCTGCTTTTTGTTCTATGTTGCTCTGTCTGTATGCTACGTCTTGCTTGTCCTATGTTGCTATGTCTTGCTTGTTCTATGTTGCTATTGTCTATATTGTAATTGTTTTTAATAACCTGCCCAGGGACTGCGGTTGAAAATTAGCCGGCTGGCTAAAACCGGCACTTTTACTGAAACGTTGATTAATGTGCACTGTCCCTGTAAAAAAAAAAAACACTATCTTCTAATAGGCTGAGGGAGAACACCAGCTTCTAAAGGCTGAAGGAGAACACCAGCTTCTAAAAGGCTGAAGGAGAACACCAGCTTCTAAAGGCTGAAGGAGAACACCAGCTTCTAAAAGGCTGAGGAGAACACCAGCTTCTAATAGGCTGAGGGAGAACACCAGCTTCTAAAAGGCTGAGGGAGAACACCAGCTTCTAATAGGCTGAGGGAGAAGAGCAGCTTCTAAAGGCTGAGGGAGAACACCAGCTTCTAAAAGGCTGAAGGAGAACACCAGCTTCTAAAGGCTGAGGGAGAACACCAGCTTCTAAAAGGCTGAGGGAGAACACCAGCTTCTAAAGGCTGAGGGAGAACACCAGCTTCTAAAAGGCTGAGGGGAAAAACCAGCTTCTAAAAGGCTGAGGGAGAACACCAGCTTCTAAAGGCTGAGGGAGAACACCAGCTTCTAAAAGGCTGAGGGAGAACACCAGCTTCTAATAGGCTGAGGGAGAACACCAGCTTCTAAAAGGCTGAGGGAGAACACCAGCTTCTAATAGGCTGAGGGAGAACACCAGCTTCTAAAAGGCTGAGGGAGAACACCAGCTTCTAAAAGGCTGAGGGAGAACACCAGTTTCTAAAAGGCTGAGGGAGAACACCAGCTTCTAAAAGGCTGAGGGAGAACACCAGCTTCTAATAGCCTGAGGGAGAACACCAGCTTCTAATAGGCTGAGGGAGAACACCAGCTTCTAAAGGCTGAGGGAGAACACCAGCTTCTAAAAGGCTGAGGGAGAACACCAGCTTCTAAAGGCTGAAGGAGAACACCAGCTTCTAAAAGGCTGAGGGAGAACACCAGCATCTAATAGGCTGAGGGAGAACACCAGCTTCTAAAAGGCTGAGGGAGAACACCAGCTTCTAAAAGGCTGAGGGAGAAGACCAGTTTCTAAAGGCTGAGGGAGAACACCAGCTTCTAAAGGCTGAAGGAGAACACCAGCTTCTAAAGGCTGAGGGAGAACACCAGCTTCTAAAGGCTGAAGGAGAACACCAGCTTCTAAAGGCTGAGGGAGAACACCAGCTTCTAATAGGCTGAGGGAGAACACCAGCTTCTAAAGGCTGAGGGAGAACACCAGCTTCTAAAAGGCTGAGGGAGAACACCAGCTTCTAAAAGGCTGAGGGAGAACACCAGCTTCTAAAAGGCTGAAGGAGAACACCAGCTTCTAAAAGGCTGAGGGAGAACGCCAGCTTCTAAAAGGCTGAGTGAGAACACCAGCTTCTAAAAGGCTGAGGGAGAACACCAGCTTCTAAAGGCTGAGGGAGAACACCAGCTTCTAAAAGGCTGAGGGAGAACACCAGTTTCTAAAAGGCTGAGTGAGAACACCAGCTTCTAAAAGGCTGAGGGAGAAGAGCAGCTTCCAAAAGGCTGAGGGAGAACACCAGCTTCTAATAGCCTGAGGGAGAACACCAGCTTCTAATAGCCTGAGGGAGAACACCAGCTTCTAATAGCCTGAGGGAGAACACCAGCTTCTAAAGGCTGAGGGAGAACACCAGCATCTAATAGGCTGAGGGAGAACACCAGCTTCTAAAAGGCTGAGGGAGAACACCAGCTTCTAAAGGCTGAGGGAGAAGACCAGCTTCTAATAGGCTGAGGGAGAAGAGCAGCTTCTAAAGGCTGAGGGAGAACACCAGCTTCTAAAAGGCTGAGGGAGAACACCAGCTTCTAATAGGCTGAGGGAGAAGAGCAGCTTCTAAAGGCTGAGGGAGAACACCAGCTTCTAAAAGGCTGAGGGAGAACACCAGCTTCTAAAAGGCTGAGGGAGAACACCAGCTTTTAAAGGCTGAGGGAGAACACCAGCTTCTAATAGGCTGAGGGAGATCACCAGCTTCTAATAGGCTGAGGGAGAACACCAGCTTCTAACAGGCTGAGGGAGAACACCAGCTTCTAATAGGCTGAGGGAGAACACCAGCTTCTAAAAGGCTGAGGGAGAAGAGCAGCTTCTAAAAGGCTGTGTGAGAACACCAGCTTCTAATAGGCTAAGGGAGAACACCAGCTTCTAAAAGGCTGAGGGAGAACACCAGCTTCTAATAGGTTGAGGGAGAACACCAGCTTCTAAAAGGCTGAGGGAGAACACCAGCTTCTAAAAGGCTGAGGGAGAACACCAGCTTCTAAAAGGCTGAGGGAGAACACCAGCTTCTAATAGGTTGAGGGAGAACACCAGCTTCTAAAAGGCTGAGGGAGAACACCAGCTTCTAAAAGGCTGAGGGAGAAGAGCAGCTCAATAAAAACTTAAACGGTTTTGATGCCTTATTTATTGTAAAGGCCATTTTAGTGCAACTTTTTAAAAAGCTTCTGAATCCTTCTAACGGGGGATGAATTAAGCATTATACTGAAAATGACAATTTCACTCAAAAAGACAGAGAGAGGTTGGCCTTTTTCCTGGCTTTGGTCAATAAGAGAAAAATGACTTTGATTGATGATAGACGGGATATAGGCTATTTTGGAATACATTTCTTTCTACTGGTGCTGTTACAGAACACACATACTGTACATGCACAATGGTACTACTTCTGACCAGGGCCCACCGTGCACTACTTCTGACCAGGGCCCACCGTGCACTTCTTCTGACCAGGGCCCATCGTGCACTTCTTCTGACCAGGGCCCACAGTGAACAGCTTCTGACCAGGGCCCACAGTGCACTGCTTCTGACCAGGGCCTACCGTACACTACTACTGACCAGGGCACACAGTGCACTACTTTTGACCAGGGCCCACAGTGCACTACTTCTGACCAGGGCCCACCGTGCACTACTTCTGACCAGGGCCCACGCACTTCTGACCAGGGCCCACAGTGCACTGCTTCTGACCAGAGCCCACAGTGCACTACTTCTGACCAGGGCCCGCCGTGCACTACTTCTGACCAGGGCCCACCGTGCACTACTTCTGACCAGGGCCTACCGTGGACTACTTCTGACCAGGGCCTACCGTGGACTACTTCTGACCAGGGCCCACCGTGCACTACTTCTGACCAGGGCCTACCGTGGACTACTTCTGACCAGGGCCTACCGTGGACTACTTCAGACCAGGGCCTACTGTGCACTACTTCTGACCAGGGCCCACCGTGCACTACTTCTGACCAGGGCCCACCGTGCACTACTTCTGACCAGGGCCTACCGTGCACTACTTTTGACCAGGGCCCACCGTGCACTACTTCCGAACAGGGCCCACCGTGCACTACTTCTGACCAGGGCCTACCGTGCACTACTTCTGATCAGGGCCCACCGTGCACTACTTCTGACCAGGGCCTACAGTGGACTACTTCTGACCAGGGCCTACTGTGCACTACTTCTGACCAGGGCCTACCGTGCACTACTTCTGACCAGGGCCCACCGTGCACTACTTCTGACCAGGGCCCACCGTGCACTACTTCTGACCAGGGCCCACCGTGCACTACTTCTGACCAGGGCCTACCGTGGACTACTTCTGACCAGGGCCTACCGTGGACTACTTCTGACCAGGGCCCACCGTGCACTACTTCTGACCAGGGCCTACCGTGGACTACTTCTGACCAGGGCCTACCGTGGACTACTTCTGACCAGGGCCTACTGTGCACTACTTCTGAACAGGGCCCACCGTGCACTACTTCTGACCAGGGCCCACCATGCACTACTTCTGATCAGGGCCCACCGTGCACTACTTCTGACCAGGGCCTACAGTGGACTACTTCTGACCAGGGCCTACTGTGCACTACTTCTGACCAGGGCCTACCGTGCACTACTTTTGACCAGGGCCCACCGTGCACTACTTCTGACCAGGGCCTGCCGTGCACTACTTCTGACCAGGGCCCACCGTGCACTACTTCTGACCAGGGCCTACCGTGGACTACTTCTGACCAGGGCCGCCGTGGACTACTTCTGACCAGGGCCCACCGTGCACTACTTCTGACCAGGACTACTTCTGACCAGGGCCTACCGTGGACTACTTCTGACCAGGGCCCACCGTGGACTACTTCTGACCAGGGCCTACCGTGGACTACTTCTGACCAGGGCCTACTGTGCACTACTTCTGACCAGGGCCCACTGTGGACTACTTCTGACCAGGGCCCACCGTGGACTACTTCTGACCAGGGCCCACCATGCACTACTTCTGACCAGGGCCTACCGTGCACTACTTTTGACCAGGGCCCACCGTGCACTACTTCTGACCAGGGCCCACCGTGCACTACTTTTGACCAGGGCCCACCGTGCACTACTTTTGACCAGGGCCCACCGTGCACTACTTCTGCACGACTCACCAGAAGAAAAACGTGGTGACAGACACCTTTCTCTGTGTCTGTTTGAAGGCACAATCTGGGATATCTCCCGCAGTTCAATGACCCTTTACAAATGAATGGTATACAAGCTGAAACACAAACTCAGTACTGTGGCTTTAAAGTGTACTCTGAGTCCCTGCCTTTTTCTTCATAATATTCCCAGATAAAGCTAGAATCCAGTCTAAAGTTGAACCATAGACCACCAACCTTCCATTACACCACCGTGAGCTGCAATAGACTAAACAAACTTTAAACCCTTCTCTCGTCTAGTTAATCCAACATGTGTCCCAAATAGTACCCTACTCCTTATTAATAGTGTGCTAATTTTGACCAGGTCCCATAGGGCTCTAGTCCAAAGTAGTGCACTATATCCAAAATAGTGCACTGTATCCAAAGTAGTGCACTATATCAAAAGTTAGTGCACTATATCCAAAGTAGTGCACTATATCCAAAGTAGTGCACTATATCCAAAGTTGTGCACTATATCCAAAGTAGTGCACTATATCCAAAGTAGTGCACTATCAAAGTAGTGCACTATATCCAAAGTAGTGCACTATCCAAAGTATCTATATCCAAGTAGTGCACTATATCCAAAGTAGTGCGCTATATCCAAAGTAGTGCACTATATGACCAAAGTAGTGCACTATATCCAAAGTAGTGCGCTATATCCAAAGTAGTGCGCTATATCCAAAGTAGTGCACTATATCCAAAGTAGTGCACTATATCCAAAGTAGTGCACTATATCCAAAGTAGTGCACTATATCCAAAGTAGTGCACTATATCCAAAGTAGTGCACTATTTCCAAAGTAGTGGACTATATCCAAAGTAGTGCACTATATCCAAAGTAGTGCACTATATCCACTATATATCCAAAGTAGTGCACTATATCCAAAAGCACTATATCCAAAGTAGTGCCCTATATCCAAAGTAGTGCACTATATCCAAAGCACTATATCCAAAGTGCACTATATCCAAAGTAGTGCACTATATCAAAGTAGTGCACTATATCAAAGTAGTGCACTATATCCAAAGTAGTGCGCTATATCCAAAGTAGTGCACTATATCCAAAGTAGTGCACTATATCCAAAGTAGTGCACTATATCCAAAGTAGTGCGCTATATCCAAAGTAGTGCACTATATCCAAAGTAGTGCTCGCTAGTGCGCTATATCCAAAGTAGTGCGCTATATCCCTATATCCAAAGTAGTGCACTATATCCAGGGCTATATCCAAAGTGCACTATATCCAAAGTATCCGTGGACTATATCCAAAGTAGTGCGCTATATCCAAAGTAGTAGTGCACTATATCCAAAGTAGTGCACTATATCCAAAAGTAGTGCACTATATCCAAAGTAGTGCACTATATCCAAAGTAGTGCACTATATCCAAAGTAGTGCACTATATCCAAGGGTAGTGCACTATTTCCAAAGTAGTGACATATCCAAAGTAGTGCACTATTTTCCAAAGTAGTGCACCATCCAAAATAGTGCATGTTTCCAAAGTAGTCCAGAAGAAAAAAGTAGTGCCTATATCAAAGTAGTGCACTATTTCCAAAGTAGTGCGCTCAATGATCCAAAGTAGTGCACTATATCCAAATCAGTAGTGCACTATATCCAAAGTGCCTATATTTCATAATATCCCATATCCAAAGTAAATATAGTGCACTATATCCAAAGTAGTGCACTATAATCCAAAGTCCTATAAAGTGCACTAGTATCCAAATCCAAAGTAGACTAATGCTAGTGCACTATATCAAAGTAGTGCCTATTTGCAGTAGTGCCTATATCCAAAGTAGTGCTATATCCAAAGTAGTGCACTATATCCAAAGTAGTGCGAATCTTATATCCAAAGTAGTGCACTATATCCAAAGTAGTGCTCTATATCCAAAGTAGTGCACTATATCCAAAGTAGTGCGCTATATCCAAAGTAGTGCACTATATCCAAAGTAGTGCACTATATCCAAAGTAGTGCACTATATCCAAAGTAGTGCGCTATATCAAAGTAGTGCACTATATCCAAAGTAGTGCGCTATATCCAAAGTAGTGCGCTATATCCAAAGTAGTGCACTATATCCAAAGTAGTGCACTATCCGATTAAGTAAATCACTATATCCAAAGTAGTGCACTATATCCAAAGTAGTGCTCTATATCCAAAGTAGTGCGCTATATCCAAAGTAGTGCGCTATATCCAAAGTAGTGCACTATATCCAAAGTAGTGCTCTATATCCTATATCCAAAGTAGTGCGCTATATCCAAAGTAGTGCTCTATATCCTATATCAAAGTAGTGCACTATATCCAAAGTAGTGCTCTTTCTATATCCAAAGTAGTGCAAAGCTATATCCAAAGTAGTGCACTATATCCAAAGTAGTATACAGAAATATCTATCCAAAGTAGTCACACCTCTATATCCAAAGTAGTGCGCTATATCCAAAGTAGTGCGCTATATCCAAAGTAGTGCACTATATCCAAAGTAGTGCTCTATATCCAAAGTAGTGCGCTATATCCAAAGTAGTGCACTATATCCAAAGTAGTGCGCTATATCCAAAGTAGTGCACTATATCCAAAGTAGTGCACTATATCCAAAGTAGTGCACTATATCCAAAGTTGTGCACTATATCCAAAGTAGTGCGCTATAAGCCACATTTCTTGGTATTATCCAAAGTAGTGCACTATATCCAAAGCTATATAGTGCGCTATATCCAAAGTAGTGCACTATATCCATATAGTGCACTGCACTATATAGTGCGCTATAAAGGGAATAGGGTGCCATTTGGGACATTTGGGACATAAACCAATATGTTCAAAGGCAGATGCATGCCTGAAGTCCTGAAATGTACATTCAAATTACCTCGATAAAATAACACAGTAGTATCAGCAACGTGCACAATAAGATACCTGTTGAAGGAAAGAGACATGGTTTACTCTAATCACAATCATGTTGATTCTACGCAAATGTTACCCTAATTAGCATAATATACCGTATGTAAATTTGTGAAAGGGTATTATAATGAATGCAGCACTGTAATGACAAAGTACTTAAGTGGTTTTAAATGTGAAGTACCAACATCTGCATGACAATGCATAAGGAGGGTGTCAAGTCCGTGGTTTGGGCGTGTGCCTAGCTGCCTCCTGGGCTGAATTAGACCTGGGTTCAACTATAATTAGTTTTCTTTTTTGTAGACTTTATCAGCGCTTGATTGAACTTGCCTGATGCGATGGAATCATTGGAATAACCCCAAAAGTGCAAACCCCACCCATCTGGCTCTCCAGGCAGGCTCAATGAAATGCTGAAAAGAGTTTGAAAGGAAACAAATGCTTGTTTGAACGCAGGTCTGGCCTGGGTACAGGCTGCGTTGCCTCTGCTCACTGACAACCGTAAACAATAACACTTAATTAGGAAGCAGTCACATCGTCATCATCATTGCGTGACTAGATCCTTTGGTTAATTCAATCTTATCTCACTCATTCTTTTCTTAGACACAGCCACTATGAGTGGTCGGTATGGAAATCAAATGTAGCATTTTCACCTTTTGGGGGTTCTATAAAACTGTGAAACGAGAAAGGAGCAAGATATGAATTACAACAACAAAAGAGAAAACAACGTAGTGGGTGAGTGCTGCACACTCAGGTCGCTTAGTAGGTGATTTGATACTAAAGTTCCTTCCTGTACAGAGTAAAAAGCCTACATAATATTGTTCTAGTCGAGCGACAATCGTTTTCTAGTCTGAGGGCTATCTAGACCCAGTGAAGGTACAGTGTCCGTTGGACAGATAAATCACATCGAAGGCTCAACGAGTAAGTAAATCGAAGCTGGTCATTACACAATAGTGCCTGTCACCAAGTCAATGCAACGGCAGTGGTGTCCCGTGTTTTTCATTGTGGCATGTTGAAGGGAATGGATGTTGACTTTATGTCATTGACACCATTCCCCATTAAATTCACACAATCTGTTAAGAGGCTCCATTTGGGGGAGTCTAAATGAAACGGACAATGATCTTTTAGGATGTCAAATGAAGGAATGATACATGCCAAATAAAATCAGAGTTAGTCTTTTCAATTTGGCCATAATGACAAAGACAAAGCATGTATGTAAGTATTTTTGTAAATTAGAAAAAAATATATATATACAGAAATATCTCAATTACATAAGTATTCACACCCCTGAATAAATCCTTTGTAGAAAAACCCTTGGCAGCTATTATAGCTGTGAGTCTTTCTGGGTAAGTCTCTTAAAGCTTTGCACACCTGGATTGTACAGTATTTGCCCATAATTTATTTAATAATTCTTCAAGCTCTGTCAAATTGATTGTTGATCATTGCTAGACAGTAATTTTCAAGTCTTGCCATAGATTTTCAAGCCGATTTAATTCAAAACTTAAACTAGGCCGATCAGGAACATTCTATGTCATCTTGATAAACAACTCCAGTGAATATTTGGCCTTGTGTTTTAGGTTATTGTCCTGCTGAAAGGTGAATTGATCTCTCAGTGTCTGTTTGAAAGCAGATTAAACCAGGTTTTCCTCTAGGATTTTGCCTGTGCTTATAGCCATCTTCCATTTTATTTGTTTATGCTGAAAAACTCCCTAGTCCTTGCCAATGACAAGCATACCCATAACATGATGTCGCCACCACCATGCTTGAAAATATGAAGAGTGGTACTCAGCGATATGTTATGTCGGATTTGCCTCAAACATAACACTTTGTATTTAGGCCATAAAGTACATTTCTAAGCCACATTTGTTGCAGTATTACTGATGTGCCTTGTTGCAAACAGGATGCATGTTTTGGAGTATTTGTATTCTGTACAGCTGTTCTTCTTTTCAGTCTGTCATTTAGGTTAGTATTGTGACATAACTACAATGTTGTTGATCCAACCTGAGTTTTCTCCAAGCACAACCATTGAACTCTGTAAAAATCACCATTGGCCTCATGGTGAAATCCTTTGAGCAGTTTCCTCCCTGTCCGGCAACTGAGTTAGGAAGGACACCTGTATCTTTGTTGTGACTGGGTGTATTGATACACCATCTTAAAGTGTTATTGATAACTTCACCGTGCTCAAAGGGAGATTCAGCATCTGCTCTTTTTACTTTTATGCATCCTGTCATTACTGTACATGTAATGTGAAAGGTATTTTAATATTCATAAAAAAATATACCCCCAAAAATGTGTTCTCTTCTCTTTTAATATTCAAAAAATATTTACCCCAAAAAGGATATATTATTATATATTATGTGATTAATCAAATATTTAATCAGGGGTCTTCTTCAAAAAAGGATGACGATTTCTTTGCGAAAGGGAGGGAACATGTTTTTGTTGGTCTTCCACTCGCAGCCCAGACACTTCATTCAGGATAGGTGGCGTTTAGCCGTGAGTTAGCCTGCCCTGAAGTAGGTTAGTAATGAAGGATTCATTGCCATAGAAACCTACCTAACTAAAAGGTGAGCCACTTTCATGGCACCTGCTATCCCGAGTTGAACTTATAGTTGACCCTAGTTACCTCGCTAACTCCTCAAACTTGATTGGTAGTACAGGGCTCTGGTCGCCATGGCAGTTAAAGATGGACGAGGATAACTGCACACATGGAGTATGTCTGAAAGTGGGCGTGTTAACAGAAGTAGGAGGATCAACAGAAGTGGGTGTATGGAAAGTGAATCAGCTAATTGTGCAGATGTGTTTACCACTCAAGACCATGTTGCGTAGCTGATTGTGCTGCATGATGAATCGATTGTTGACAAAACGGTAGCATTTTAACTGAACTCTAACTCATTGTCCTAACCTGCTAAGTTAATTCTCCTAACCTGCTACGTTAATTCTCCTAACCTGCTCTTTAAACATTGAGCTGACACGTGGTGCACCTTGCTATGTCTAACCAATACAACTGATTTTACACCCATCGTTGTTGATCCACCCACTTCTTTTGCCACGGCTACTTTCAGACACACTCCAAGTGTGCAGTTACGCAAACTTGAGATGGAGTGACATGATGTCACGCTGTATAATGATCGGAGACATGCGTAGGAATATGTAATAGGAATATGTAATAGGGGTTTTTATTTTCTCCACCCAAACAAAAGAGCGAGGTGTAAACCTTTTAAATAATACACGGGATGAGACCCGTAAAACAAGGGAACAATAACACGTAGCATGGAAGCCGATACAACAGCACAGGTACTCTCAGGACCAACGGACATGGTAACAACTGACAAGGACAATGGGGAACAGAGGGCACATATGCTAATCAGGGGGAATGGAAACCAGGTGTGTGTAACTGTAGTGTATTTGAGGTTTAAAACTTTGTAATTTCCACTTAGAGATTTTAGACTTGATTTTCCCTCAAGAAAAATGTATCAACCCTTACAAAAATGTCCATTAATAATTCAAATTTCCTGTTGCCGCAGGACTGTTTTCCTTCTGTAGCAAACTGTCTCAAATTAAGATCCTACATCTGTACATATTGTCCCCATGAGAGACTCTTGCTATTTCAATTAATTGCTCAAACTAGTTCATTTCTCTTTTTTAATCTTGGAAAATTCACCCCCCCCCCCTGCCCCCAATGGGAGTGTACGTTGCACTCGTCCTGCAAGCAGAAGCTACCGGCCGAGAACAGTAGTGTAGTGCTGTTTCCCTTTTGAATTGCATGTGTCATTTCACAGTCAGGAACAAGGAAGGTTTCAATTAGACTGTTTGTTAGTAGGCCTTAGATGCAGATGTCAGCAGCAGAACAAACTCCTATCACAGGTAAAGACTAGTTAGATTTTTTCAACAACATAACTAACTAACTAGCTACCCAGCTAACTAGCTGATTTACAACATCTACATTCGCTATAATAAATTGATAGCCTTCCCTCTTTGCCCTCTCTTTGAGCAGTAGACTATAAGTTTGCTTGCAGTGGAAAAAGTACTCATACTTGAGTAAAAGTAAAGATACCTTAATAGAAAATGACTAAAGTAAAAGTGAAAGTCACCAAGTAAAATACTACTTGAATAAAAGTCTAAGAGTATTAAGAAGTATTAAGGTTTTAAGAACAAATTCTTATTTACAAGGCAGGCTTACCAGGGAACAGTGGCCTTGTTCAGTGGAAAAATTACAGATTTTTACTGTCTCAGAATGGGGATTCGATCCAGCGACCTTATGGTTTCTGGCCCAACGCTCTAACAGCTAGGATACCTGCTCTAACCACTAGGATACTTACTCTAACCACTAGGGTACCTGCCATCCCTACACTCTAACCACTATGAAACCTGCCGTCCCTACACTCTAACCACTAGGATACCTGCTCTAACCACTAGGATGCCTGCCATTCCTACTCTCTAACCACTTGGATACCTGCTCTAACCACTAGGATACCTGCTCTAACCACCAGGATACCTGCACTAACCACTAGGATACCTGCTCTAACCACTAGGATACCTCCTCTAACCACTAGGATACCTGCTCTAACCACTAGGATACCTGCTCTAACCACTAGGATACCTGCTCTAACCACTAGGATACCTGCTCTAACCACTAGGATACCTGCTCTAGCCACTTGGATATCTGCTCTAACCACTAGGGTACCTGCCGTCCCTACACTCTAACCACTAGGATACCTGTTCTAAACACTAGGATACCTGTTCTAACCACTATGATACTTGCTCTAACCACTAGGGTACCTGCCGTCCCTACACTCTAACCACTAGGATACCTGCTCTAACCACTAGGATACCTGTTCTAACCATTATGATACTTGCTCTAACCACTAGGATACCTGCTCTAACCACTAGGGTAACTGCCGTCCCTACTCTCTAACCTCTAGGATACCTGCTCTAACGACTAGGATACCTGCTCTAACTACTAGGATACCTGCCGTCCATACTCTCTAACCACTAGGATACCTGCCGTCCATACTCTCTAACCACTAGGATACCTGCTCTAACCATTAGGATACCTGCCATCCCTACTCTCTAACCACTAGGATACTTGCTCTAACCACTAGGAAACCTGCTCTAACCACTAGTATACCTGCCGTCCATACTCTCTAACCACTAGGATACTTGCTCTAACCACTAGGAAACCTGCTCTAACCATTAGGATACCTTCCATCCCTACTCTCTAACCACTAGGATACTTGCTCTAACCACTAGGATACCTGCTCTAACCATTAGGATACCTGCCATCCCTACTCTCTAACCACTAGGATACCTGCTCTAACCACTAGGATACTTACTCTAACCACTAGGATACCTGCTCTAACCACTAGGATACCTACCGTCCCTACTCTCTAACCACTAGAATACTTGCCGTCCCTACTCTCTAACCAATAGGATATCTGGTCTAACCACTAGGATACCTGCCGTCCCTACTCTCTAACCAATAGGATACCTGCTCTAACCACTAGGATACCTGTTCTAACCATTATGATACTTGCTCTAACCACTAGGATACCTGCTCTAACCACTAGGGTAACTGCCGTCCCTACTCTCTAACCTCTAGGATACCTGCTCTAACGACTAGGATACCTGCTCTAACTACTAGGATACCTGCCGTCCATACTCTCTAACCACTAGGATACCTGCCGTCCATACTCTCTAACCACTAGGATACCTGCTCTAACCATTAGGATACCTGCCATCCCTACTCTCTAACCACTAGGATACTTGCTCTAACCACTAGGAAACCTGCTCTAACCACTAGTATACCTGCCGTCCATACTCTCTAACCACTAGGATACTTGCTCTAACCCTAGGAAACCTGCTCTAACCATTAGGATACCTTCCATCCCTACTCTCTAACCACTAGGATACTTGCTCTAACCACTAGGATACCTGCTCTAACCATTAGGATACCTGCCATCCCTACTCTCTAACCACTAGGATACCTGCTCTAACCACTAGGATACTTACTCTAACCACTAGGATACCTGCTCTAACCACTAGGATACCTACCGTCCCTACTCTCTAACCACTAGAATACTTGCCGTCCCTACTCTCTAACCACTAGGATACCTGCTCTAACCACTATGATACCTGCCGTCCCTACTCTCTAACCACTAGGATACCTGCCGTCCCTACTCTCTAACCAATAGGATATCTGGTCTAACCACTAGGATACCTGCCGTCCCTACTCTCTAACCACTAGGATACCTGCCGTCCCTACTCTCTAACCACTAGGATACCTGCTCTAACCACTAGGATACCTACCGTCCCTACTCTCTAACCACTAGGATACCTGCCGTCCCTACTCTCTAACCACTAGGATACCTGCTCTAACCACTAGGATACCTGCCGTCCCTACTCTCTAACCACTAGGATACCTGCTCTAACCACTAGGATACCTGCTCTAACCACTGGGATACCTGCTCTAACCACTAGGATACCTACCGTCCCTACTCTCTAACCACTAGGATACCTGCCATCCCTACTCTCTAACCACTAGGATACCTGCTCTAACCACTAGGATACCTACCGTCCCTACTCTCTAACCACTATGATACCTGCCGTCCCCATTCTCTAACCACTAGGATAACTGCTCTAACCACTAGGATACCTGCCGTCCATACTCACTAACCACTAGGATACCTGCTCTAACCACTAGGATACCTGCTCTAACCACTAGGATACCTGCCGTCCCAACTCTCTAACCATTGGGATACCTGCCGTCCCTACTCTCTAACCACTAGGATACCTGCCGTCCCTACTCTCTAACCACTAGGATACCTGCCATCCCTCATCTTAAAATAAGTTTTAACTGAATTTTTGGTGATTTACACATTTTTTTTCAAACCAATTCTAAAATCCATTTATTTATAAAATTTTTTGCAAAACACTTTAGGGGGCCAAAAGAAATAACTGTTGCTGATTTGTTGACATTTTGCTACAGCAGCGTCAGATAATTATCTATGAATGTAAGACATTGAAGTCAACATTTATTGCGTTTTTTTTGTAAGGGGTGCCCTTTCTCTACCTTGAGCACCTGCCTCTCCAAATGTTTGTGACCTTCAAAGAGAGGCTGTCACATGCCACCCTTACTGCGGTGTGCCGGGATGTGTGCCCGCCGTGTGTGTGTGTGTGTGTGTGTCAAATTCTCATTCTCAACCCCACCAACCGGGATGTTGGATATTATCTCCCCGTATCAATCTGGTTCACACTTCCTATGACACCAGCTCCCGTGCTACACATCCTCTGACAGCAGTAGGATGTTATGACAGTTTGCGGTTCCTATGATAAATGGGATCAATAAAGCTTTATATTCATACGTTATTTAGTGGCAGTGTTTGTCTTAGGCCTCACAACAGCTGTCATTATTGATACGTTTGGTGGCCCCTCTGTGGGTCGATGGGTAATCATGTTGTGTACTAGGCAGGTTCCCTTTGGGTGTATGTGTGTGTGTGAGGGGGGGGGATCAGTCAGCGTGGTGATGTGTGTGTGTTTGGGCTATCTATCTATCCAGTTAAGGATATCCAAAATGTCCTGCGACCTGTCAAACTAATACTGTTGATGATTGATTGTACCTCTCTGACAGAGGAAAAGTACATTAGGACAAGCCTATGGGAGAGATCAGAACCCATGGGAGGGATCAGAACCTATGGGAGGGATCAGGACCTATGGGAGGGATCAGGACCTATGGGAGGGATCAGGACCTATGGGAGGGATCAGGATCTATGGGAGGGATCAGAACCTATTGGAGGGATCAGAACCTATGGGAGGGATCAGGACCTATGGGAGGGATCAGGATCTATGGGAGGGATCAGGACCTATGGGAGGGATCAGAACCTATGGGAGGGATCAGAACCTATGGGAGGGATCAGGACCTATGGGAGGGATCAGGATCTATGGGAGGGATCAGGGCCTATGGGAGGTATCAGGGCCTATGGGAGGGATCAGGGCCTATGGGAGGGATCAGGGCCTATGGGAGAGATCAGGGCCTATGGGAGAGATCAGGGCCTATGGGAGAGATCAGGGCCTGTGGGAGGGATCAGGGCCTATGGGAGAGATCAGGGCCTAAGGGAGGGATCAGGGCCTATGGGAGAGATCAGGGCCTATGGGAGAGATCAGGGCCTAAGGGAGGGATCAGGGCCTATGGGAGGGATCAGGGCCTATGGGAGAGATCAGGGCCTATGGGAGAGATCAGGGCCTATGGGAGGGATCAGGGCCTATGGGAGGGATCAGGGCCTATGGGAGGGATCAGGGCCTATGGGAGAGATCAGGGCCTATGGGAGGGATCAGGGCCTATGGGAGGGATCAGGGCCTATGGGAGGGATCAGGGCCTATGGGAAGGAGGGGTGTTGACCTCCTCCTGACCAACAGATGGATTTCACCCTGACAGATTATTCTGCTGACATTGCCTTCCTTGACTTGTTTTTTAGCACTTTAAAACATTAATCAGGCCTCGTGACCCATTTGCTGTTGCGGTTTTGTTTTTCATGAGGCACCTGATAAAGCTACTGAATGAAATCAGTAAAGACGATGTCCGTTTACACAACTTACTGCACTGTGTTGTGTGATATGTTGTGTGCACAGGAAGATTTTGTATGGGAATGAAAAAAATAGTGACGCAGTCTGTTAAATGGAAGCGAGATAAAATATGAAAGTGAATGGCCTGTAGAAACCTTAGTATCTCCTTTATCGTAGTATCCATTAAAGGCTCGGTCCTCCACCAATCGGAGAATAGATCTCTGAATGTGTTATGACACTGTTGCCCAGGGGCGGTGAGCTCATTGGTGTAAAAATAACCTCCCGAAAGGAGTGTTGCACCAATGGCAGGCGAGCCATTCACCAGAGAAGTGTAAAAAATAAAATAAAATAAAGCTTACTCTTCGACTTAGATACTCATGAAATCCTCACTGACAGTGATTTATTTATCTGCTTTAAAATGACATGCTACTTTTATCAGGTGGGATGAGAGATACACAAAGACATTGTGAATGATTAAACGAGGGGGAGGTCGGTTACTGTAGGTCAGGTAGGGAAGATAGGGCTGGTAGGGTGGGTAGGTAGGGTAGGGCTGGTAGGGCGGGTAGGGCGGGTAGGGCTGGTAGGGCGGGTAGGGAAGATAGGGCTGGTAGGGTGGGTAGGTAGGGTAGGGCTGGTAGGGTGGGTAGGTAGGGTAGGGCTGGTAGGGTGGGTAGGTAGGGTAGGGCTGGTAGGGCGGGTAGGGAAGATAGGGCTGGTAGGGCGGGTAGGTAGGGTAGGGCTGGTAGGGAAGATAGGACTGGTAAGGTGGGTAGGGTAGGGTAGGGCTGGTATGGCGGGTAGGGAAGATAGGGCTGGTAAGGTGGGTAGGGTAGGGCGGGTAGGGAAGATAGGGCTGGTAGGTCGGGTAGGGCGGGTAGGGAAGATAGAGCTGGTAAGGTGGGTAGGGTAGGGCGGGTAGGGAAGATAGGGCTGGTAGGTCGGGTAGGGCGGGTAGGGAAGATAGAGCTGGTAAGGTGGGTAGGTAGGATAGGATGGGTAGGTCGGGGTAGGGAAGATAGGGCTGGTAGGGTGGGTAGGGAAGATAGGGCTTTAGGGTAGTTAGGGAAGATAGAGCTGTTAAGGTGGTAGGTAGGCTAGGGCTGGTTGTTGGGTAGGTAGGGTAGGTAGGGTAGGGCTGTTAGGGTAGGGCTGGTAGGATGGGTAGAGATGATAGGGAAGATAGGGCTGGTAGGGTGGGTAGGGTGGATAGGTGGGGTGGTGCTGGTAGGTCAGTAGGGAAGATATGGCTGGTAGGTAGGGTAGGGTGGATAGGTAGGGTGGTGCTGGTAGGTCAGTAGGGAAGATATGGCTGGTAGGTAGGGTAGGGCGGGTAAGAAAGATAGGGCTGGTAGGGTGGGTAGGTAGGGTAGGTCTGGTAGGGTGTGTAGGGAAGATAGGGATGGTAGGGATGGTAGGTTTGGCAGGGCTGGTAGGGCTGGTAGGGATAGTAGGGATGGTAGGGTGGGTGGGGAGGATAGGGCTGGTAGGTCAGCTAGGGAAGATAGGGCTGGTAGGGTTGGAAGGACGGGTGGGGCTGGTAGGGCTGGTAGGGCTGGTAGGGAGGCTGGGGTAGGGCTGGTAGGGTGGGTAGGGGCTGGTAGGGAGGGTGGGGCTGGTAGGGCTGGTAGAGCCGGTAGAGCTGGTAGGGCTGGTAGGGTGGGTAGGGCTGGTAGGGAGGGTGGGGCTGGTAGGGCTGGTAGGGAGGGTGGGGCTGGTAGGGAGGGTGGGGCTGGTAGGACTGCTAGGGAGGGTGGGGCTGGTAGGACTGCTAGAGACGGTGGGGCTTGTAGAGTTGGTAGGGAGGGTGGGCTGGTAGGGTTGGTAGGGAGGGTGGGGCTGGTAGGGTTGGTAGGGGAGGGTGGGGCTGGTAGGGCTGGTAGGGAGGGTGGGGATGGTAGGGAAGGTGGGGCTGGTAGGGTTGGTAGGGAGGGTGGGGATGGTAGGGAAGGTGGGGCTGGTAAGACTGGTAGGGAGGGTGGGGCTGGTTGGGAGGTTGGTAGGGAAGGTGGGGCTGGTAAGTCTGTTAGGGAGGGTGGGGCTGGTAGGGTTGGTAGGGAGGTTGGGTGGGGCTGGTAGGGCTGGTAGGAAGGGTGGGGATGGTAGGGAGGGTTGGGCTGGTAGGGAGGGTGTGGATGGTAGGGAGGGTGGGGCTGGTAGGGCTGGTAGGGAGGGTGGGGCTGGTAGGGATGGTAGGGAGGGTGGGGCTGGTAGGACTGCTAGAGACGGTGGGGCTTGTAGAGTTGGTAGGGAGGGTGGGCTGGTAGGGTTGGTAGGGAGGGTGGGGCTGGTAGGGTTGGTAGGGAGGGTGGGGCTGGTAGGGCTGGTAGGGAGGGTGGGGATGGTAGGGAAGGTGGGGCTGGTAGGGTTGGTAGGGAGGGTGGGGGGATGGTAGGGAAGGTGGGGCTGGTAAGACTGGTAGGGAGGGTGGGGCTGGTTGGGAGGTTGGTAGGGGGAAGGTGGGGCTGGTAAGTCTGTTAGGGAGGGTGGGGCTGGTAGGGTTGGTAGGGAGGTTGGGTGGGGCTGGTAGGGCTGGTAGGAAGGGTGGGGATGGTAGGGAGGGTTGGGCTGGTAGGGATGGTGTGGATGGTAGGGAGGGTGGGGCTGGTAGGGCTGGTAGGGAGGGTGGGGCTGGTAGGGCTGGTAGGGAGGGTGGGGCTGGTAGGGCTGGTAGGGAGTGTGGGGCTGGTAGGGCTGGTAGGGAGGGTGGGGATGGTAGGGAGGGTGGGGCTGGTAGGGAGGGTGGGGATGGTAGGGAGGGTGGGGCTGGTAGGGCTGGTAGGGAGGGTAGGGCTGGTAGTGATGGTAGGGCTGGTAGGGAGGGTGGGGCTGGTAGGGCTGTTAGAGAGGGTGGGGCTGGTATGGATGGTAGGGCTGGTAGGGAGGTTGGGGCTATTAGGGAGGGTGTTGATGGTAGGGAGGGTGGGGCTGGTAGGACTAGTAGGAAGGGTGGGCTGGTAGGGCTGGTAGGGAGGGTGGGGCTGGTAGGGCTGGTAGAGAGGGTGGGGCTGGTATGGAGGGAGGGCTGGTAGGGCTGGTAGGGAGGGTGGGGCTGGTATGGAGGGAGGGCTGGTAGGGCTGGTTTAGCCACAAGAGCACTAGTAAGGTCGGGCATAATAATATCTCAGCCCACATCCCAGCAGGAGGCCTTTTGCCTTCTGGTAGGTTGTCATTGTAAATAATAATTTGTTCTTTAACTGACTCGCCCAGTTTAATAAAGGTTCAATAAAATTAAAATGCATTTGATGGGGGGGGATCAGCAGACCATTTGCTGTGAGCCAGGTGTGCATGTTAACCGGGTGAATCACAACACAAGGGATTTCATCTCTAGCACCTTGCTTAGCTTATCCAAATGAGTCAATAGTAAAACTGTGCATTGTGTCGGTGCATGTTATTTTCACATACTCTTTTGTTTTTCTTTGAAGATATATAGCGTAGATGTAGAGAGTTTAGAGTGGGTGGGGGGGGACTAGAGAGAGATTGAAGAAGAGAAAGAAGCAGTTGTTGGTGGAGAAAGAGAAAAGTGTTGCTACAGATTGCAGCAGGGTTTTGGTAAAGCTGCAATGGTTACATCACTGCACAAGCCCTGCCACTGTGCCAGACCAGCTTATGTCATCGTGCAATAATGCTGAGTCAACACAGCAAATCATGCTGAAGTCAGCTAGTCCGGACTCAGCCAGTCAGTCAGTGGAGTCAGCCAGCCAGTCCGGACCAGCCAGTCAGTCTGGAGTCAGCCAGTCCAGTCCGGAGTCAGCCAGTCAGTCCAGACTCAGCCAGTCAGTCTGGAATCAGCCAGCCAGTCCAGACTCAGCCAGTCAGTCTGGAGTCAGCCAGCCAGTCCGAACTCAGCCAGCCAGTCTGGAGTCAGCCAGCCAGTCCGGAGTCAGCCAGCCAGTCCAGAGTCAGCCAGCCAGTCAGTCAGCCAGCCAGTGGAGTCAGCCAGCCAGTCCAACTCAGCCAGCCAGTCTGGAGTCAGCCAGCCAGTCCGAGTCAGCCAGCCAGTCCGGACTCAGCCAGCCAGTCCGGAGTCAGCCAGCCAGTCCGGACTCAGCCAGCCAGTCCGGACTCAGCCAGCCAGTCCGGAGTCAGCCAGTCAGTCCATTGTCAGCCAGCCAGTCCGGACTCAGCCAGCCAGTCCGGACTCAGCCAGCCAGTCCAGAGTCAGCCAGCCAGTCCAGAGTCAGCCAGCCAGTCCGGAGTCAGCCAGCCAGTCCGGAGTCAGCCAGCCAGTCCGAACTCAGCCAGCCAGTCCTGAGTCAGCCAGCCAGTCCGGAGTCAGCCAGTCAGTCCACTGTCAGCCAGCCAGTCCATTGTCAGCCAGTCCATTGTCAGCCAGTCCGGAGTCAGCCAACCTTTCCGGAGTCAGACAACCAGTCCAGAGTCAGCCAGTCTAGAGAATTTGATCTAAAGAAGACTTCATACAATAGTTTTCCACAGCCCGGCTCTTGGTTCTTATGATGTATTTGATCAATTATATAATATTAATTTCTGGTTTACGCATAAATAAAATGCTGACATGGTTCACCTGTGGTGGCCTCCTGTCAAATGGTTTTGACTAGATGGGATACAGCTTTTGTCAGATTTGACTGCTCAGGTTAAGAGAATTAACGTAGCAGGTTATGAGAATTGGGTTAAGGTTAGGAAAAAGGTTAGGGTTAGGGTTAGCTAAAATGCATCGGTTCTCAGCTTCACAGTTCTTTGAAAATGCCTGTCAAGCAACATTGACACAGTGTTGCAGTGAGATTATCTCAAGCAAATTTGCTGATGCACAAAGCAATGCAAACAACAACGAAATTGCATGCGACATCCCATCCCGTCACACATCACATCATGGTTTCACAAGTGATTTGTTTCCCCAACTGTTTGGCTATTGTAACACCATCAATATAGAGAAAATGTAGACTGTATAATTTAGCTAGCAAGCCCAAACGGAATTGTCAGCCATGTTTATCAAGCTAGCTAGCTAGTTAATCTTGGACAATTTCGGATCAACTTTACAAGGTATGGGTACACTTCTTTAAATGTGTATATACATGTATTACGAGCCAAGGTTCCTATATCATGATAATTTTTGTTTTACCTTTATTTAACTAGGCAAGTCAGTTAATTAAGAACAAATTCCTATTTTAAATGACGGCCTAGAAACAGTAGGTTAACTGCCTGTTCAGGGGCAGAATGACAGACTTGTACCTTGTCTGCTTGCGGATTTGAACTTGCAACTTTTCGGTCACCAACGCTCTAACCACTAGGCTACCCTGTCGCCCCGATAATCAGTGATGTCAAGAAGTTTGTAATGACAAAACAATTGCTACACAGAGCATGTTGTTTTGACAGCGGAAAGCGATTGAGAGGAAGAGCATCTTAATTCTATTCCTTCCCTACTGTACTGAACCACATTCATCCATTATGTGTCAGTACAACAGCGTTGGTCCAGTTTTTACCAAATAATCATTAAAGTGTTGCTAGTGGTTGTACTAAATGAACCTCTAATTACACAAGGTAGCATTTGTTTACATTGTGAACCTAGCTAGTCAATGTGGCTAGCTAGCTAATGGTAGTAGTTTCTTGATTTCATACGTCTTAGTAAAATAACCAGTGGACTCTAGCCCAGGCGATATGTAATCCAAATCAACATTATTTCCCATTATTTAAATTCTCAAGATAGAATGAACACGAGCGACGGCCATCGGGAATTGAACCTTTGCGTTTCTTGTCATTGGACGTGACGCAACGCCAGCATTGAGGTTTAATTGATTTCAGAGGAAGCGTTTCCTGGTAATGCAGGACACCTGATGGCTATGGCATAGAAAGGCCGTAAGTAGTCTACAACAATCCGACCTCACAGCCTCTGACCAGTTCAATTGGGGAATGGGCTAAATTGGGCCGTCATTGATCTTGTGAAGGGAAGACATAGCAATTTTACAGGTAAAGATTATATACACACATCCGGTGTCGTCCTCCAGAGAGTCTTGGAGCAGCTGCTGGATATAATCACAAAGATTCTCCTCTACCACAACAAAGGCAGTAGTTATATATTACACATACTGTATACAAGGGGAGAGGTTCAACTTGAACATTTGATGAAAAAAGACAAGTCCATCTTATCCACTTAAGTTTGGCAATAGCGGAACATGACCAGGCCACAGAAGATTGATGGTGACAAGCCGGGCTTTTTGTGGAAGCTAATGGTGCTCTGTCTCTGTTTGCCGCTTATCACCTGACCTGGTGTGCCTGCTGTCGCTGTCACGACTGTCCAAGTAACTCAAATCCAGTCACAGCAGACCTCCTGTGGCCTGTGTTGCGGTGTGTGTGTGTGTGTGTGTGTGTGTGTGTGTGTGTGTGTGTGTGTGTGTGTGTGTGTGTGTGTGTGTGTGTGTGTGTGTGTGTGTGTGTGTGTGTGTGTATGAGAGAGTGACAGGTAATTACTGCTAAGGATTTTTGTTGATGCAACAGTAACAAAACAGCAGCAGTAACAGTAACAGTAACAGTAGCAGTACTAGGTGCAGTAACAGTAGCAGTAACAGTAACAGTAACAGTACAGTAGCAGTAACAGTAACAGTAACAGTAACAGTAGCAGTACTAGGTGCAGTAACAGTAGCAGTAACAGTAACAGTAACAGTAACAGTAGCAGTAGCAGTAGCAGTAACAGTAACAGTAACAGTAGCAGTAACAGTAACAGTAACAGTAGCAGTAACAGTAACAGTAGCAGTAACAGTAACAGTAACAGTAGCAGTAGCAGTAGCAGTAACAGTAACAGTAACAGTAACAGTAGCAGTACTAGGTGCAATAACAGTAGCAGTAACAGTAACAGTAACAGTAGCAGTAGCAGTAACAGTAACAGTAGCAGTAACAGTAACAAGCAGTAACAGTAACAGTAGTAACAGTAACAGTAACAGTAACAGTAACAGTAACAGTAACAGTAGTAGTAGCAGTAACAGTAACAGTAGTAGTAACAGCAACAGTAGCAGTAACAGTAGTAGTAACAGTAGCAGTAACAGTAGCAGTAACAGTAGCAGTAACAGTAACAGTAACAGTAACAACAGTAACAGTAACAGTAACAGTAACAGTAACAGCAACAGTAACAGCAGTAAGCAGTAGCAGTAACAGTAACAGTAGCAGTAAGCAGTAACAGTAACAGTAATAGTAACAGTAACAGTAACAGTAGCAGCAGCAGTAACAGTAACAGTAGCAGTAACAGTAGTAGTAACAGTAGTAGTAACAGTAACAGTAACAGTAACAGTAGTAGTAACAGTAACAGCAGCAGTAACAACAGCAGCAGCAACAGTAACAGTAGCAGCAGCAGTAACAGTAACAGTAACAGCAACAGTAATAGTAACAGTAACAGTAACAGTAGCAGTAACAGTAGCAGTAACAGTAACAGTAACAGTAACAGTAGTAGTAACAGTAGTAGTAACAGTAACAGTAACAGTAGTAGTAACAGTAACAGTAACAGTAACAGCAGTAGTAACAGTAACAGTAACAGCAACAGTAGCAGTAGCAGTAACAGTAACAGTAACAGTAGCAGTAACAGTAACAGTAGCAGTAACAGTAACAGTAGCAAGCAGTAGCAGTAACAGTAGCAGTAACAGTAACAGTAACAGTAACAGTAGCAGTACTAGGTGCAGTAACAGTAGCAGTAACAGTAACAGTAACAGTAACAGTAGCAGTAGCAGTAACAGTAGCAGTAGCAGTAACAGTAGCAGTAACAGTAACAGTAACAGTAGCAGTAGCAGTAACAGTAACAGTAACAGTAGCAGTAACAGTAACAGTAGCAGTAACAGTAACAGTAACAGTAACAGTAACAGTAGCAGTAGCAGTAACAGTAACAGTAACAGTAACAGTAACAGTAACAGTAACAGTAGCAGTAACAGTAACAGTAGCAGTAACAGTAACAGTAACAGTAACAGTAGCAGTACTAGGTGCAGTAACAGTAACAGTAACAGTAGCAGTAACAGTAGCAGTAGCAGTAACAGTAACAGTAGCAGTAACAGTAACAGTAGCAGTAACAGTAACAGTAACAGTAGCAGTAGCAGTAACAGTAACAGTAACAGTAGCAGTAACAGTAACAGTAGCAGTAACAGTAACAGTAGCAGTAGCAGTAGCAGTAACAGTAGAAGTAACAGTAACAGTAGTAGTAACAGTAACAGTAGCAGTAGCAGTACTAGTTGCAGTAACCGTAGCAGTAACAGTAACAGTAACAGTAACAGTAGCAGTAGCAGTAACAGTAACAGTAACAGTAACAGTAACAGTAGCAGTAGCAGTAACAGTAACAGTAACAGTAACAGTAACAGTAGCAGTAACAGTAACAGTAGCAGTAACAGTAACAGTAACAGTAACAGTAGCAGTACTAGGTGCAGTAACAGTAACAGTAACAGTAACAGTAACAGTAGCAGTAGCAGTAACAGTAGTAGCAGTAACAGTAACAGTAGCAGTAACAGTAACAGTAACAGTAAGCAGTAGCAGTAACAGTAGCAGTAGCAGTAACAGTAGCAGTAACAGTAACAGTAACAGTAGCAGTAACAGTAACAGTAGCAGTAACAGTAACAGTAGCAGTAACAGTAACAGTAACAGTAGCAGTAGCAGTAACAGTAGCAGTAACAGTAACAGTAACAGTAGCAGTACTAGGTGCAGTAACAGTAGCAGTAACAGTAACAGTAACAGTAACAGTAGCAGTACTAGGTGCAGTAACAGTAACAGTAACAGTAACAGTAGCAGTAGCAGTAACAGTAACAGTAACAGTAGCAGTAACAGTAACAGTAACAGTAACAGTAGCAGTAGCAGTAACAGTAACAGTAACAGTAGCAGTAACAGTAGCAGTAACAGTAACAGTAACAGTAGCAGTAACAGTAGCAGTAACAGTAGCAGTAACAGTAGCAGTAACAGTAACAGTAACAGTAGCAGTAGCAGTAACAGTAGCAGTAACAGTAGCAGTAGTAACAGTAGTAGTAGCAGTAACATTAACAGTAGTAGTAGCAGTAGCAGTAACAGTAACAGTAGCAGTAACAGTAGCAGTAACAGTAACAGTAATAGTAACAGTAACAGTAACAGTAGCAGTAACAGTAGCAGTAACAGTAACAGTAACAGTAACAGCAGTAGCAGTAACAGTAACAGTAGCAGTAGCAGTAACAGTAACAGTAACAGTAACAGTAATAGTAACAGTAACAGTAACAGTAGTAGTAACAGTAACAGTAGCAGTAGCAGTAGTAGCAGTAACAAGCAGTAACAGTAACAGTAACAGTAGTAGTAACAGTAACAGCAGTAACAGTAACAGTAACAGTAACAGTAACAGTAACAGTAGTAGTAACAGTAACAGAAACAGTAACAGTAACAGTAACAGTAACAGTAGCAGTAACAGTAGCAGTAACAGTAGTAGTAACAGTAGCAGTAGCAGTAACAGTAACAGTAACAGTAACAGTAGTAGTAACAGTAACAGTAACAGTAGCAGTAACAGTAACAGTAGCAGTAACAGTAACAGTAGCAGTAACAGTAACAGTAACAGTAGCAGTAGCAGTAACAGTAACAGTAACAGTAACAGTAGCAGTAACAGTAACAGTAACAGTAACAGTAACAGTAACAGTAGCAGTAACAGTAACAGTAGCAGTAACAGTAACAGTAACAGTAGCAGTAACAGTAACAGTAACAGTAACAGTAACAGTAGTAGTAACAGTAACAGTAACAGTAACAGTAACAGTAACAGTAACAGTAGCAGTAACAGTAACAGTAGCAGTAACAGTAACAGTAACAGTAACAGTAACAGTAACAGTAGTAGTAACAGTAACAGTAACAGTAACAGTAACAGTAACAGTAACAGTAGCAGTAACAGTAGTAGTAACAGTAACAGTAGCAGTAACAGTAACAGTAACAGTAACAGTAGCAGTAACAGTAGCAGTAACAGTAGTAGTAACAGTAACAGTAGCAGTAACAGTAACAGTAACAGTAACAGTAGTAGTAACAGTAACAGTAACAGTAACAGTAACAGTAGCAGTAACAGTAACAGTAGCAGTAACAGTAACAGTAGCAGTAGCAGTAACAGTAACAGTAGCAGTAGCAGTAACAGTAACAGTAACAGTAACAGTAGCAGTAACAGTAACAGTAACAGTAGCAGTAGCAGTAACAGTAGCAGTAGCAGTAACAGTAACAGTAGCAGTAACAGTAACAGTAGCAGTAGCAGTAACAGTAACAGTAGCAGTAACAGTAACAGAAACAGAAACAGAAAAAGAAACAGAAACAGAAAGATGTGAAGAGTGAAGTACAGGCTACACAAAATGACCGGGGCTGCATTCAGTACTGCAGAACTGTGTTAAACTTTTATTTGAATGGAAACGGTTACTGTGCTAGACGACCAGTTGCAAGAAAGGCGTGATCATGGTGACCTTGAGGGAGATTGTTCATGGTGTGCTGCACAACGTTATCAAATGTTCACACCCATATTGATCAGGCCACACCTCGCTGCACCCACCAAATGGAAGCTAACGCATGTAAAAACAAAGGTCTCTTGTATAATGATGCACACTGTTTTTGGGGAAACGTTTAGTTCAGAACAAACTGTCACGCAATGTAGGAAGCGTTGAACCGAACCGAATGAACCCCAGTTGAAAATACTTATTCAATTAAGGCTTGTGGTTCAACTGTGGCCAAAGAATATTTTTTTATCACAATGCATTTCCCATAATACATGTAGGGGTGAGTGGGGTAAGTTGAGCCATTTTTTACATTCAGCATCACTCCGTCAAGGTAAACGTACTATTGTTTATAATAAATATATCTGCACACATTTCAGGATGTTGTGTATCCCTGGAAATAATCAGAATGAATGTAAACATTACAGTTTTTTAAAACATAGGTTGTCCCCCTCCAAAACATTGGTCTGATGGCACAACTTACCATGTTAAGCCGCCTACAAATGTCTGTGCTGAATGAAATATGACCACTACCTTTTAAAAACCATGTCTTTATTTCCCAAACACAATTCAACACAATCACAATCTATTTTTGTCTTTTAAATTATTTTAAGCATTTTTTTAACACATACTTTTTATTTATCTACTGAGGTTTAAATACAAGCATCATAACAGTTATTTGACTTTGTGTAAATTATTTTTCGGGACTTAACCTGCTTACCACTTTTTTCATGTGGTTTCCTCCTTCACAGACTTCATGAAATTATGGCCTCTTCCTAAATATTTGGTGAAATTATACATTTTCTGTATCGTTTCCTAAAAAGCCCCTTGTCTCAACTTACCCTTTGGTTTTTATTGAACCTTTATTTAACTAGGCGAGTCAGTTAAAAACAAATTCTTATTTTCAATGATGGCCGAGGAACAGTGGGTTAACTGCCTGTTCATGGGCAGAAAAACATATTTTCACCTTGTCAGCTCGGGGTTTCGATCCTGCAACCTTTACGGTTACTAGCCCAACGCTCTAACCACTAGGATACCGGCCACCTACCTACTAACCCTTTGGCATAACTAACCCCTTTGGTATTCAAATAAATGCAGTCATACAGTACTTGAATGATTTTTTATTTTCTGTTGCCATTATTTTCAATAAGTAAAAGCTTGAAACGTTTAACACCAACAACTGTGTGATGAAAGGTCACTGAATGAGGGGGCTGTAGGCCTCTTAGTGTTATTGTCCAATAAGAAATGTGACTGGTACATTGGGTATGTAGGGTTCTTGACTGTTCTCTAATGATGTAATGATGTGCCACTCAATAATAGACCACAATGCTGAAACAAACAGCTACATTGACAGTGGGTAAACTGAGCTGTCTTCTTCACCTCTCCTCCTCCCCTTTCATCTCGTCTCTCCTCGTCTCCTCCTCCCCTTTCTTCTCATCTCTCCTCCTCTCCTCCTCCCCTCTCTCCTCCTCTCTCCTCTCTCCTCCTCCCCTTTCTTCTCCTTCTTATCGCAGAACAGATCCAGGAGCGGTGGTGGGAAGCTATCCCCTCTCTCCCCTCCTCCTCTTCTCCCCCTCTTCTCCTCCTTCTTCCCCCTCTCTCCTCTCCCTCTTCTCCCCCCTCTCTCTCTCTTCTCCCCCCCTCTCTCTCCCTCTTCTCCCCCTCTCCCATCTCTCCTCCTCTTCTCCCCCTTCTCCTTCTCTCCCTGACCTTCTCCCTCTCTTCACCGCCTCTCCCTCCCTCCTCTTCTCCCCCTCTCCCTCCCACCTTCTCCCTCTCTTCTCCCCCTCTCCCTCCTCTTCTCCCCCTCTCCCTCCTCTTCTCCCCCTCTCCCTCCTCTTCTCCCCCTCTCTCCTCTTCTCCCCCTCTCTCCTCTTCTCCCCCTCTCTCCTCCTCTTCTCCCCCTCTCTCCTCCTCTTCTCCCCCTCTCTCCTCCTCTTCTCCCCCCCTCTCCTCCTCTTCTCCCCCTCTTTCCCCCTCTCCATCCTCTTTCCCCCTCTCCCTCCTCCCCAGAAGTAGGGTTAGTGCTTTCCTTTCTGTTTGTAGTCTGTAGTCAGATACCGAGCCTGCAGCTGGTTAGCTAATGTTGCTTCCATACAGATGTGTCACTAGGAGGCTGATGCATTTTAGATGGTATCACTGGGAAGTCATGAGGATATCAATGAGATCTGCTAGGATTAATTTGATCAAAGAATCACTCAGTTATTAAACAACAACAACAACAAAACAGATCAGCAATGGGTCATCAGTGAACCTATTGCACTACAGGAAACTGAGCGATAAGGGCTTTTCACTTCTAACAACAATGTCACTCCCCTGAAACAAACCCAGGTTTAATTTCACTGGAGTCAGGTCAGGGTAATGAAAGCCTTTTCGTTGTTCTGAATAACCCTGTCCAACAGGAGGAAATCAGTAGCTGCACAGCTGGATATATCAGATATAATCTTTAGCCTAGCTATTACTCTAACAGGCCTGGGGACACTCCAATTCAACTAGTAAAGAAGGAATAGGGAGAAAGAACAAATGCAGAGAAAGAGAGAGTGGTTTTCCACTTCTTATCAGGCCGACAGGTAACAGGACAGGGCTGAGGAACCAACTGCTCCAGAATATCCTGAGATAAGGAAGAAAAGGAGAGGAGGGAGAGGAAGAAAGGGGGAGAAGAGGAGGAGAGAGGGGGAGAAGAGGAGGAGAGAGGGGGAGAAGAGGGGGGAGAAGGGGGGAGGAGGAGAGGGGGAGAAGAGGGGGAGAGAGGGGGAGAAGGGAGGAGAGAGGGGAGAGGAGGAGAGAGGGGGAGAAGGAGGGGGGGAGGAGAGAGGGGGAGAAGAGGAGGAGAGAGGGGGAGAAGAGGGGAGAAGGGGGAGAAGAGGAGGGGGAGGAGGAGAGGGGGGAAGAAAGAGGGGGGAGGAGAGGGGGAGAAGAGGGGGGGAGAGGGGGAGAAGAGGAGGAGAGAGGGGGAGAGGGGGGGGAGAGGGGGAAGAGGAGGAGAGAGGGGGAGGAGGAGAGGGGAGAAGAGGAGGGGAGTAGGAGGAGGAGGGGGAGAAGAGGGGAGGAGAGAGGGGGAGAAGAGGAGGAGAGGGGGAGAAGAGGAGGGGGGAGGAGGAGAGGGGAGAAGAGGAGGGAGAGGGGGAGAAGAGGGGGGGAGAGAGGGGGAGAAGAGGAGGAGAGGGGGAGAAGAGGAGGAGAGAGGGGAGAAGAGGAGGAGAGAGGGGGAGAAGAGGAGGAGAGAGGGGGAGAAGAGGAGGGGGAGTAGGAGGAGAGAGGGGGAGAAGAGGAGGAGAGGGTGGAACAAGAGGGGGGAGAGAGGGGGAGAAGAGGAGGAGAGGGTGGAAGAAGTGGAGGGTTGAGGGGGAGAAGAAGAGGAGAGGGGATGAGAAGAGGAGAAGAGGAGGAGAGAGGGGGCAAGAGTAGGGAGAGGGGAAAAGAGGAGGGAGTGGGGGAGGGGGGGAGGAGGAGAGAGGGGAGAAGAGGGAAGAGGAGGAGAGAGGGGGAGAAGAGGAGGGAGAAGGGGGAGAAGAGGAGGAGTAGGAGAGAGGGGGAGAAGAGGAGGAGAGGGAGGAAGAAGAGGAGGGTTGAGGGGGAGAAGAAGAGGAGATGGGATGAGAAGAGGAGGAAGAGAGGGGGGGAAGAGGATGAGACGGGGGAGAAGAGGAGAGGGGATGAGAAGAGGAGGAGAGGGGATGAGAAGAGGAGGAGAGGGGGAGAGGGGGAGTAGAGGAGAAGAGGTGGAGAAGAGGAGGAGAGAGGGGTTGAAGAGGAGGAGAGGTGGAGAAGAGGGGGAGAAGAGTTAGAGATGGGAGAAGAAAAGGAGAAGAGGAGTGAGGAAGAGTAGAGAAAGAGAGGGGGAGAAGAGGAATCGAGAGGGGGAGAGGAAGAGGAGAGAGTGGTGTAGATGAAGAGAGGGAGATGGGGAAAAGAAGAGGAGAGGAGGAGAAGAGGTGAAGATGAGGAGGAGACAGGAGGAGGAAAGGAGGAGAGAATGAGAGAGGGGAGAAGAGGGGGAGGGGGTAGTAGAGGAAGAGATGAGGAGAAGAGAGGGAGAAGAGGGTGTGAAGAGGAGGAGAGGAGAGGGGGAAAGAAGAGGAGAGGGGGAGCAGAATGGGAGAAGAGGAGGAGAGGGGGAGAAGAGGAGGAGAGAGGGGGAGAAGAGGATGAGAGGGGGAGAAAGAAGGGAGGGGAGAGAGGGGGAGAGGGGAGAAAGGGAGAGGGGAAGAAGAGGAGGAGAGGGGGAGAAGAGGAGGAGAGGGGGAGAAGAGGAGGAGAGGGGAAGAAGAGGAGGAGAGGGGGAGAAGAGGATGAGAGGGGGAGGAAGAGAGAGGGGGAGAAGAGGAGGGAGAGGGGGAGAGAGGGAGGGGGAGAAAGAGGGAAGAGGAGGAGAGAGGGGGAAGAGGAGGGAGAAGGGGAGAAGAGCAGGAGAGACAGGGAGAAGAGGAAGGAGAAGAGGAGGAGAGAGGGGGAGAAGAGGAGGAGTGGGGGAGACTAGGAGGGAGAGGGGGAGAAGAGGGGGAGAAGAGGAGGGAGAGGCGGAGACTAGGAAGGAGAGGGGGAGAAGAGGAGGAGAGAGGGGAAAAGAGGAGGGAGTGGGGGAGAGGGGGAGAAGAGGAGAAGAGGAGTAGAGAGGGGGAGAAGAGGAGGTGAGAGGGGGAGAAGAGGAGGGAGAAGGGGAGAAGAGGGGAGAGGGGGAGAAGGGGAGGAGAAGAGGAGGAGAGAGAGGGGGAGAAGAGGAGAGAGGGGAGAAGAGGAGGAGAGAGGGGGAGAAGAGGAGGGAGATGAGGAGAGGGGGAGAAGAGGAGAAGAAGAGGAGGATAGAGGGGGTAGAAGAGGAGGAGAGAGGGGGAGAAGAGAATGGAGAGGAGGAAAGAGGGAGAGAAGAGGAGGGAGAAGGGGAGAAGAGGAAGAGAGCGGGGGGGAGAAAAGGAGGGAGAGGAGGGAGAGGGGGAGAAGAGGAGGGAGATGAGGAGAAGAGGAGGAGAGAGGGGGAGAAGAGGGGGAGAGAGGGGGAGAAGAGGAGGAGAGAGGGGGAGAAGAGGGGGAGAAGAGGGGAGAAGAGGGGAGAAGAGGGGGAGAGAGGGGGAGAAGAGGAGGAGAGAGGGGGAGAGAGAGGGGAGAAGAGAAGGAGAGAGGGGGGAAGAGGAGGAGAGAGGTAGAGAAGAGGAGGAGAGGGGGGGAGAAGAGGAGGAGAGAGGTAGAGAAGAGGAGGAGAGGGGGAGAGAGGAGGAGAGAGGGAGAGAAGAGAGGGAGAGAGGGGAGAAGAGGAGGAGAGAGAGGGGTGAGAGAGGGAGAGAAGAGGAGGAGAGAGGGGAGAAGAGGAGGAGAGAGAGAGGGAGAGAAGGGGGAGAGAGGGAGAGGAGGAAGAGAGGGGAGAAGAGGAGGAGAGAGAGGGAGAGAAGAGGAGGAGAGAGGGAGAGAAGTGGAGGATAGAAGGAGAGAAGAGGAGGAGAGAGGGAGAGGGGGAGTAGAGGAGGAGAGAGGGAGAAAGGGGGTAAAGTATACCTCTAACCACTCCAGGATGTGTTCTGCGATAAGAAGAAGAAAGGGGAGGAGGAGATGTGAGGAAGACAAAGTGGACAACTCAGTTTGCCGTCTATCAACACTGCCCTACTTCACTCTTTAACCAAGGTTCATGAATTGAGGAGCAGTTGTTAAAAGTTCATAAAAAGTTGTTAAAAAAAAAAATCTACATTTCTGCTCTCAGCCTTCGTCAGGGCTTTTTGGCCCTTCAGATTACAGTTAGCACAGCAGCTTGATGTGCAAAGTTGTACTTTTCATTTCCTTCTGAAACTAAAACAGTGAGCCTGATCACACCGTGACCCACCTCCAAAGTACAGTACACAAAAGGGCTGACTCGAGCCTAAATGGCAACAGGCGCGACCTCGGGCCTAAGTGGCGACAGGCGCGACCTCGGGCCTAAATGGCAACAGGCGCGACCTAGGGCCTAAATGGCAACAGGCGCGACCTCGGGCCTAAATCAGGGCCTCGGGCCTAAATGGCAACAGGCGCGACCTCGGGCCTAAATGGCAACAGGCGCGACTCGGGCCTCGGGCCTAAATGGCAACAGGCGCGACCTCGGGCCTAAATGGCAACAGGCGCGACCTCGGGCCTAAGTGGCAACAGGCGCGACCTCGGGCCTAAATGGCGACAGGCGCGACCTCGGGCCTAAATGGCGACAGGCGCGACCTCGGGCCTAAGTGGCGACAGGCGCGACCTCGGGCCTAAATGTCAACGCGACAGGAATGACTTCCCTGGCTTTAAGTCTTTTAAGTACCATGCTGATGTGGCTTTATGTCTTTTAAGTACCATGCTTCCCTGGCTTTATGTCTTTTAAGTGCCATGCTTCCCTGGCTTTATGTCTTTTTAATGCTTCCTGGCTTTATGTACCATGCTTCCCTGGCTTTATGTCTTTTAAGTACCATGCTTCCCCATGCTTCCCTGCTTTTATGTCTGGCTTTATGTATTTTTAAGCTTCCCTGGCTTTAAGTACCATGCTTCCCATGTCTACCATCCCTGTCTTTTAAGTACCATGCTTCCCTTTAAGTCTTTTAAGTACCATGCTTCCCTGGCTTTAAGTCTTTTAATTACCATGCTTCCCTGGCTTTATGTCTTTTAAGTACCATGCTTCCCTGGCTTTAAGTCTTTTAAGTGCCATGCTTCCCTGGCTTTGTTCACTTTTGTTTAGTTGAAGAAGGAGAGAGGGGACCTCCTTTTCACATATCACTGTCTGTCATGTGCTTTAGTGATGGAGCGAGGGGAACCTGGAGCGAGGGGAACCTGGAGCGAGGGGAACCTGGAGCGAGGGGAACCTGGAGCGAGGGGAACCTGGAGCGAGGGGAACCCACACAGAAAACGATTTGGGAAATACCCCAAAAGGAGTTATCTCCGTCAACGATGTGAGTCTTTATGCTCCAGACCACAACCAAAAACAACAGTTTTATTTAGGAACTAAATACATCTGGGGCTGCTGAGTTTCAAACGAAGCTCTGTCACACTAAAGCAGAGGGTAAGGATGGTTGGAAGACAGGCTGTCATGGCTAACAACAGAGAGAGTACACACATAGTGACAGCCAATGAGTCATTTAAATATTGCTGGAATGAAGCTTTAGAGCTGCTGTTGCCAACAGAAACAGAAACTGGGATGTGCTCTGGGAGAGGTCTGTTGTGGTGGGGACTAAATACATTATAGAGATGTATTTTAGAAATGTTTTAAAAGTTTTACAAGAAAATATGTTATTCAAATTTTTAGGATCACTTGGAGTCAGTAAACTCCAGTAAACTCCAATGAATTTGTGTAATGTTAGTGCACAGTTATACTTTCTTTTTGGTGATTAAAGTGTTCAAAGTGTTCAAACTCTAAAACAACAATGCGATATCAAAACAAGTTGACATTGAAGTTAAAGATGTGTGCTTTTATCAATTTACCTGATTTTGCTTACCATTACACACACAGTAATGGGGGTCCCTCACGGGTTCTTTGGGAAGGGGGATGGTAGAACCATACTTCCCCATAGAAGCATACTGCCCCATAGAACCATACTGACCCATAGAACCATACTGACCCATAGAACCATACTGACCCATAGAACCATACTGACCCATAGAACCATTCTGCCCCATAGAAGCATACTGACCCATAGAACCATTCTGCCCCATAGAAGCATACTGACCCATAGAACCATTCTGCCCCATAGAACCATACTGACCCATAGAACCATTCTGCCCAATAGAACCATTCTGCCCCATAGAACCATACTGCCCTATAGAACCATACTGCCCCATAGAACCTTACTGACCCATAGAACCATTCTGCCCCATAGAACCATACTGACCCATAGAACCACACTGCCCCATAGAACCATACTGCCCCATAGAACCATTCTGCCCCATAGAACCATACTGACCCATAGAACCACACTGCCCCATAGAACCATACTGACCCATAGAACCATACTGCCCCATAGAACCATACTGCCCCATAGAACCATACTGACCCATAGAACCATACTGACCCATAGAACCTTACTGACCCATAGAACCATACTGCCCATAGAAGCATACTGCCCCAAAGAACCATACTGACCCATAGAACCATACTGACCCATAGAACCAACCTGCCCCATAGAACCATACTGACCCATAGAACCATTCTGCCCCATAGAACCATTCTGCCCCATAGAACCATACTGCCCCATAGAACCTTACTGACCCACAGAACCATACTACCCCATAGATCCATACTGCCCCATAGAACCATACTGACCAATAGAACCATTCTGCCCCATAGAACCATACTGACCCATAGAACCTTACTGACCCATAGAACCATACTACCCCATAGAACCATACATCCCCATAGAACCATACTGCCCCATAGATCCATACTGCCCCATAGAACCATACTGACCAATAGAACCATTCTGCCCCATAGAACCTTACTGACCCATAGAACCATACTACCCCATAGAACCATACTGCCCCATAGAACCATACTGACCCATAGAACCATACTGCCCCATAGAACCATACTGCCCCATAGAACCATACTGACCCATAGAACCATTCTGCCCCATAGAACCATACTGACCCATGGAACCTTACTGACCCATAGAACCATACTGACCCATAGAACCATACTGCCCCATAGAACCTTACTGACCCATATAACCATACTACCCCATAGAACCATACTGCCCCATAGAACCATACTGACCCATAGAACCATTCTGCCCCATAGAACCATTCTGCCCCATAGAACCTTACTGCCCCATAGAACCTTACTGTCCCATAGAACCATACTACCCCATAGAACCATACTGCCCCATAGAACCATACTGACCCATAGAACCATTCTGCCCCATAGAACCATACTGACCCATAGAACCATACTGACCCATAGAACCTTACTGACCCATAGAAACATACTGCCCCATAGAACCATACTGACCGATAGAACCACACTGACCCATAGAACCATACTGCCCCATAGAACCAGTCTGCCCCATAGAACCATACCTACCCATAGAACCATACTGACCCATAGAACCATTCTGCCCCATGGAACCATACTGACCCATAGAACCATACTGCCCCATAGAACCACACTGACCCATTGAACCACACTGACCCATAGAACCATACTGACCCATAGAACCATACTGACCCATAGAACTATTCTGCCCCATAGAACCATACTGACCCATAGAACCATACTGACCCATAGAACCATTCTGCCCCATAGAACCATACTGACCCATAGAACCATACTGACCCATAGAACCATACTGACCCATAGAACCATTCTGCCCCATAGAACCATTCTTCCCCATAGAACCATACTGCCCCATAGAACCATACCGACCCATTGAACCATTCTGCCCCATAGAACCATACTGACCCATAGAACCATACTGACCCATAGAACCTTACTGACCCATAGAACCATACTGACCCATAGAACCATACTGACCCATAGAACCATACTGCCCCATAGAACCATACTGCCCCATAGAACCATACTGACCCATAGAACCATACTGACCCATAGAACCATACTGACCCATACAACCATACTGACCCTTAGAACCACACTGACCCATAGAACCATACTGCCCCATAGAACCATACTGACCCATAGAACCATACTGACCCAGAGAACCATACTGACCCATAGAACCATACTGACCCAGAGAACCATACTGAACCATAGAACCATACTGACCCATAGAACCATACTGACCCATAGAACCACACTGACCCATAGAACCATACTCTCCTTCAGCGCCAGTCCTGTCTTTCCTTTACGTTTATTCACTGGACATCCAATCTGACTGATTACTTCCTTGATGGCCTGTGGCCATGTAGGTCCATTACCTTCAACCTGATCGTTACATTGGGTGTATTCACTAGGAAGAAAACAGAACCACACGGAACCAAACGGAAGCATATGGAAACGAAACAGGGGTTGGGATTTACCTCACCTTGTCCAATGGAAACTCTTGTTTTAGTTGCACAATGGTTTCCGTTCGGAGTAAAAGGATTCTGTTGTAAAACGTTTTGGGACTAATGGTTCCACCCCTGGTGATGTTGTTACTCTGCCTCAGAATGTGATTATACCCTGATGAAGACAGCTTGAGCTCCAAGAGACAGCTCTGAGCTCCAAGAGTGTGCGGCTCTCTTTTATTTTCAAGTTTCTACTCCGCTAGCCAGCACCTCGTCTTAATAGGTGTGCGTTTCTTTTTCTTCTAGATCGTTACTCTGCCTCAGGACATGGCGAGGCAGTCTCTGTGTTTTACCCTTTAGACAGATTCTCTCTCTCTGTCGTTTTATCACACAGGAGACAATTAAATGTAACCAACTCTACTACTGATAAACAGTTCAGTGGTTTTCCTACTATCAGGTGAACGTTCCCCGGACAGAGAGGACGAGAGGAGAGGTAAAACCTACACCACTCTAATGTAAATACGATTGCCTCAGAGAGCTTTTCTTTCATGTGTCGCGACTGACATTGTGCTGCATTCTTTTATCTGTTGAATGAGGTCACTTGTGTCAAGTGTCCAATCAGAGAGCTACCACCAATCAGTAGTTTTAAGCTTCTGTCCCAACTGTTCTTTGACCATTGTGGGTCGGGAGCAGATTTCAAACATTTCCATGGTTCCTTCTGATCTGGCGTTTTTTCATTCTGTTTTCCATGCGTTTGCCTCCAACTCCAGCACCTGTGGAAAGCATCTTGATGAGCGTATGTTCTTCAGCTTTTGTCCTTGTCATCTGTGCCTTTGTAACAAAAAAAGTTTGGTTATGTAGAAATATGTGTATGTATACAATGTTAATGTATTCTGAATGGTTGGTTCAATTAAGATGCTTATAAGGTGTATTGTCGTTCGCTACACTTGTAGATAGGGGGAGATCAAGAATGTTAATGTAGGCAGAAGGCCACGTTCTGAAATAGTGAATTGTATTTACATATTTACAAGTTCACTATGTACATTTTCTGAAATATAGTACCAGTCAAAAGTTTGGATATACCTACTCATTCAAGGGTTTTTCTTTATTTTTACTATTTTCTACATTGTACAATAATAGTGAAGACATCAAAACTATGAAATAACACATATGGAATCATGTAGTAACCAAAAAAGTGTAAAAAAAAATCTAAATATGTTTTTTATATTTGAGATTCTTCAGAGTAGCCACACTTTGCCTAAATGACAGCTTTGCACGCCTTTGTCATTCTCTGAACCAACTGGTCGTCGTCATGGTTACTACATGATTCCATATGTGTTGTTTCATAGTTTTGATGTCTTCACTATTATTCTACAATGTAGAAAACAGTCGGGAAAAAAAAGAAAACAACCTTGAATGAGTAGCTGTTCTAAAACATTTGATCGGTAGTGTAGATATATATTATTTAATGATAAATCTCCTGTTGTTTTCAGAGTTTCTTCCTCACTGTGTCAGGATAATAATAATAATAAGCAGGTGTGTCCGAACTTTTGACTGGTAGTGTACATATACAGTCAGAAATTACTGACACCCTTTAATAAAGATGAGCAAAAATGAATAATAAATTCTTTAAACGCATACGAAAAATATTCAGACCACTTTGACATTTTTCACATTTTGTTGCGTTACAACATTATTCTAAAATTGATAAAAGTTATTTGATTTTTTTTTTAAAGTAATAATCAATCTACACACATTCCCCCGTAATACAGTATCAAAGCGAAAACAGGTTTTTAGAAAAAAGAAAAAAAATGAAACAGAAATTATTTAATTTGTTTACATAAGTATAAAGATACCTTTGAAACTCTATATTGAGCTCAGCTGCATCCTGTTTCTTTTGATCATTCTTGGGATGTTTATACAACTTGATTGGGGTCCACCTATGGTAAATTTGGAAAGGCACACACCTGTCTATATAAGGTCTTACAGTTGACAGTGCCTGTCAGAGCAAAAACCAAGCTATGAGGTCGAAGGAATTGTCCGTAGAGCTCCGAGGCAGGATTGTGTTGAGGCAAACATCTGGGGAAGGGTACCAAAACATTTCTGCAGCATTGAAGGTCCCCAAGAACACAGTGGTCTCCATCATTCTTAAATGGAAGAAGTTTGTAACCACCAAGACTCTTCCTACCGTGGAGCTGGTCGCCCGGCCAAACTGAGCAATCGGGGGAAAAGGGCCTTGGTCAGGGAGGTGACCAAGAACCTGATGGTCACTCTGACAAAGCTCCAGAGTTCCTCTGTGGAGATGGGAGAAACTTCCAGAAGGACAACCATCTCTGCAGCCCTCCACCAATCAGGCCTTTATGGTGGAGTGGCCAAACGGAAGCCACTACAGAGTAAAAGGCACATGACATCCTACTCAGAGTTTTCCAAAAGGCGCCTAAAGGACTCTCAGACCATGAGAAACAAGATTCTGTGGTCTGATGAAATCAAGATTGAACTCTTCGGCCTGAATGCCAAGCGTCACGTCTGGAGGAAATCTGTCACCATCCCTACGGTGAAGCATGGTGGTGGCAGCATCATACTGTGTGGATGATTTTCATCTGCAGGGACTGGAAGACTAGTCAAGATCGAAAGGGAAAGATGAACGGAGCAAAGTACAAAGAGATCCTTGATGAAAACCTGTTCCAGAGCTCTCAGGACTGGGGCAAACGTTCACCTTCCAACAGGACAATGACCCTAAGTACACAGCCAATACAACACATGAGTGGCTTCGGGACAAGTCTCTGAATGTCCTTGAGTGGCCCAGCTAGAGCCCAGACTTGGACCTGATCTAACATCTCTGGAGAGACCTGTATATAGTTGTGTTGTCGATGCTCCCCATCCAACCTAACAGAGGTTGAGAGAATCTGCAGAGAAGAATGGGAGAAACTCCCCAAATACAGGTGTGCCATGCTTGCAGCGTCATACCAAAGAAGACTCGAGTCTGTAATCTCTGACAAACGTGCTGCATCAAAAGTACTGAGTAAAGGGTCTGAATACTTATGTTAATGTGATATGTTAGATTTTTATTTGTAATAGATTTGCAAAAAAAATAATCTATAAACCTGTTTTTGCTTTGTCATTATGGGGTATTGTGCATAGATTGATGAGGGCGGTGTGGGGGGGGGGGGGGGGGGCGTTTTAATCCATTTTAGAATAAGGCTGTAATGGAACAGATTGTGGAAAAAGTCAAGAGGTCTGATGTCGAAGACTGAAGAGGGCAGTCCATTATCTATTGTCCTTTATCTATTGTCCCAGGTGCTTACACGTATTTCATGTTGTCATATTGGTTCGTCATGGTTATGATTTTTGATCACAGCTCAGTCTGATATTGACATGCAAGCGAATCATGCAACAATCTACAGCCATCAGCATCATCAAGCTGTTTTACACATAATGTCCTGTCCTTTATCTGTCACAGAGTAAACGTTAAACGAGTTATGAAGTTTAAGATCACAGATGTTACACCTTCAACTCAGGAGTCTGATTGGCCCAAGGCTTCCTTCCTCTGATTGGCTTCCTGTTCTCCCAGAGGAGATACACAATTTTCTCAAATAGCTGTTAATTGAATCCCTTTTGACAAATTTGAACCTGTAATTTTCATGCAATGTTGCTTGCCAAGTACATCCTTGAAAATAATGTCTCCCTTGTGCATGTGACCAT